>NC_067169.1:102153747-102453747 GCF_903995435.1 Acomys russatus
TGTTTCTATGCAGAATATAATTATAAAAATGATAAAGCCAGGTGTGTTGGTATTCACCATCAATATAAGTACTCAGAAAGTTCCAGTCCAGTATGGTCTATCAACAAGTAAATTCTAAGCTATCCAGGGCTACATAGTGAGAACCTGTCTCAAAAATATATTTAAAAAACTAATTGCTTATTCACATATATTTCAGAATATCTACCTATCTATATTCGTTCAAATGTTAACATATTACAAACAACCAAAGAAAATAAAATATACCTCTCTAAAAATTGTATATTATGTATGGCTGTTTACCAACAAAAACTTTTGTTATTTTTTTTCATTTATTTAATCACTTTACAGCATAATCCCAGCCCTTCCCTCCTCTCCTTCTGGCCCACCCTCCTCCCATTCTTCTTTTTCCTTCTCAGAGAAGAGGAGGCCCCCTAGGAGTATTACCTCACCCTGACACTTCAGTTACAAAAGGACTAAGGGATTCCTCTCACACTGGGGCCTAATAATGCAGCCCAGCTAGGGGAAAGGGAGCCAATGGCAGGCAACAGAGTGAGCGATAGCCCCTGCTCCTATTATTAGAGGACCCACATGTTGACCACACTAGACATCTGCTACATATGTGTAGGGGGTCTACTCCCAGCCCAAGCATGTTCTTTTGTTGGTGGTTCAGTCTCTGTAAGCCCCCATGGACCCAGGTTAGTTCACTTTAGAGGTCTTCTTGTGGTGTCCTTGACCCCTCTGGCTCCATTAATCCTTCCTCCCACTCTTCCACAGTACTGCCTGAGCTCTGCCTATTGTTTGGCTGTGGTTCTCTGCATGTTTTTCCATCAGCTACTGGGTGGACCCTCTTAGAAGACAGTTATGATACGTTCCTGTCTGCAAACATAGCAGGATACCATTGACAGTGTCAGCGGTTGGCTCTCTCCCATGGTGTGCGGTCTCAAGTTGGGCCAGTCGTTGGTTTGCCATTCCCTAAATTTCTGCATTATCTTTACCCCTACACTTCTTGTACACAAGACACATTTTGGGCCTATAGCTTTATAGATGGGTTGGTGTCCCTCCCTCTGCTGAAGTCTAGTCTGGCTACAGGAGGTGTCAATTTGAGGCTCCTTAACATTAATGCTTGGAATCTCAGCTAGGGTCACTCCCATAGACTCCTGGGAACCTTCCCTGTACCAGAGATACCCCCTGCCAATTTCCATTTTCTCTGGGGGTCTTACCCCTTACCCCTGCTTTCCTACTCTCTACCTATATGATCCCTATCCCCAACCCTCATTACCCTCCCCATCTCCTCTCCCACACAGTTCCCTCTCTCCATCTACTTCAGATGTCTATTCTTTCTTGTTCTGCATGAGATTCAAATATCTTCCCTTGAATTGCTTTGGGAGAGCAATAAGACAACTAAAGGAAAGAAAACAAGACAACTAAAGGAGATCTAGGAGGTACAAGTTGGAAAGGAAGAGGTCAAAGTATAGCTATTCACAGATGATACGATAGTATACATACGTGACCCCAAAAATTCTACCCAGAAACTACTACAGCTCATAAACATTTAATTATTCTAAGTGAAGATGGACTCTTGCACCTAAACTCTCCTGAAGTGGAAGTTTCTGGTGTCTTTGAAAATTCAGTTCTGTCATGTGACATTTTTCTAAAAGAGATCTTGTGAGGAGGCATGTGATATTTTGCTGGAAGAAGAAACAACAGAGGGCACATGATGTTTGGAAGGGTATAAATAGAACCCCACAGACAGTGAAAGAAGGATTTTACACTGCTACCCTGCTGTGCAATGTTTTGCCAGTCTTTGCTGGTCTATACTGTTCTTCACTGGTCATCACTGGCCTTTGCTGATCATCACTTAGCAGAAAGAAACATTCCAGAAAACGTCTTGTGGTACTCGTGTTGATTCTGGCCACTTCCAGTGACTCAGGCTGATTTGGTAGAACCTTGTGGTTTCTTCTGGATTGTGCCACCGCTACGGACTCATGTGAAAAGCCAGTGCTTTTCAAGTTTTCTTTTTCTTCTTATAAAGGCAAAACAAAATGAATAGGTGCTACAGGAAATGAGGGTATAATCTTCACCTATAAGGTTCTCTGTCATAATGGAGGTGCTAACCTCAACATCCAGCAGGACTAAATAAAAGAGTGGTTAAAAACAGATATTTGATTTTCTTAATTATCTACATACAATCTGATTTGCCTTCTTTTAAGGATTAAGAAAATTCTTTGTGGATGTACATATTTTTCTGCTTAGTGTAGAATAATAGGTTTCAATATGACATTTTTCATATATATATATAACCTTGCTCATATTTATCCCCACTCCTCATCTTCACTTGTTCTTACCTCCCCGACAAACAACCCCATTCTGCTTTCCCTTTTCCTCTCTCTCTCTCTCTCTCTCTCTCTCTCTCTCTCTCTCTCTCTCTGTGTGTGTGTGTGTGTGTGTGTGTGTGTGTGTGTGTGTGAGACAGACAGAGACAGAGAAACAGAGAGACAGAGAGAGAAAAAAGAAGAAGGAGATATTTAGATTTCATAATTAAAAAATCTTTCTCACCCTATTATTCTCCCTTATTTTCACCTTCCCTCTCCCACTAGATTCATACTTCCTACCACACTTAAATATTTTTTTTAATTTACATGCAATCTAGATACTTTACATAAGAGAAAATATACAATGTTTGCCTTTATGAATCTGGCTTATTTCCATGAACATGGTGATTTCCAATTCTTATTTCCATGTCTTTCTGAGAGTTCAATAAGTATTATAAGGAGGAATTTACTCAGGGATCAACCTAATACTTCTCAGATAGCCTAGAAGTTTTCAGACAGACATGATGACAGTTGTGAGGGGGATAATGTGCCAATGGTTTGAGTCTTTGAGTGTCCATCACTGCAACTAACTCATGCCGTGGCGATTAGAATCCTAAAATAGAATTTTTGACTGCACAGATTAATTTGAATCCAAGCTCAAGACTGCAAGAACCAGGGAAAAAACCCTGAATGTCATCAGTCTCCATGCAAAATATAAACTAAAAGTAGCATTATCTCTTCTTTTCATTGTCACTAGAGGTTGAAATGGAGTGAGATTATAAAGCACTATATATGTATGTGTGAAAATGGCATAGTTAAGTCTATTAATATGTATAATTAATATGCATTAGTAATTAAAATTTAGAGAAGAATGGGGAGATAAAAGAACCCTAGTGTTAAAAATAAATTTAAACTCAAAAGAAAAGAAAATGGAGTAGGAGAAATTAACTCTTTGTTGACAAAGCTCCATTTGGCAATCTGAAAGTGCATTTAAGGAGAAGCCACTTTAAAAGGGGAAAGATGGGTTTCTTCCACTGAGTCTTACATAATGGTCAAGGCAAAACCAGGAGTACCTTTGTTGCGTATAATGCTTAGCTGGATCTTTTTACTGAAAGTTAACCACAAGCCAAAGGCCTGTATGATGTTATTAGCAGCATAATTCTTCTGCTTTGAGATGATTTTTTTTTAAACTTAATATGATGCTTTCAAACAGGCAAAGTGATCTCCCTAGAAATACTTGCTCATTTATTCATCTGGTTACTGAGAAATATTTATTGATAGTCTCCTATCATTCATGCATGCAAGATATAGAGCTAAGTCTAGAAAAAGACAAGATGCTATGATTTGGTCTAAAAATCTAATATGGAAGGACTAAAGTATCCCAGCCTGTCTTTGCCCCCAACTTTACCTCCAGCCAACAAGATGCCTGAATGTTGCATGGTAGTATCTCAGCTCATTAGCTAAAGGGTGGGACCTTGAGGCAGTAGATCCTTTGGTCATTTCCCTATCATGTTGTAACAATTTCCTATCCTCTCCTATAGCACAGTCTGACAAGAGGAGAATATTGTTGAAGGGATCTGGGAACACATCAGTAAATACAAGAGAGCAGGAAAGGAAGGAAAGGCTGACTCACCAAAGGAGAAAAGGGGAACAGATCCAGCAGGTTGAGGTGAAGACTACCCAAACTAAACCACTAGCTTTAACAATTGTGCCAAAGGTTAACTTGTCAACATAAACTAGAGCCAGCCAGTGGGTTGAGGTGGCAGGGTACCTAACAAAGGGTACCTACAGGAAAGAAGAGAGAGAGAAGTGCATCCACTCAAAATTCCCCCTTCCCCCCCCCCCCGCAACCAATTTTCTTCCTAATAACTTGTGATACTTTGAGCATGGATAGGTTCCTGTATTAAAGGCTTGGTCCCCAAGGTGGCACTATTAGGAACAGGTGGATCCTTTGAGCAGTCAGGTACTGTGGCAGGCCTTGTTGACTCACTAGGGATTTTCCCCCAAGAGGATTAAAAAGCCGTGGTCTCTCAGTTATTTTTCTCTGCTCCCTGGATCATAATGTGTTTTGCTCCACCACACACACACACACACACACACACACACACACACACACACACGAGAGAGAGAGAGAGAGAGAGACAGAGACAGAGAGACAGAGAGAGACAGAGAGAGACAGAGAGAGAGAGAGAAAGAGAGAGAGAGAGCGAGAGAAGTCCTAAACAAATGGAGCTACCTAATCTGTACTGAAATCTGCAGAAGCAGGAATAAAATAGAAACCTTATCTCTTTATAAAGTAAATTGCCACTGGCATTTCATTGAAATAATGTAAAGTTAATACATAACTATACTTTCAATGACAAAGGAACTGCCTTTATGATGATCTCTTTTCCTACTCTGAATATCACTTGGAACAGCAATGATAAAAAACAAGTTCTTGTCAGTTAATGAAATCAAGGCCACAAATACAGACAATGCTATGAAGATTTAAACACATAAATTCCTACTCATGGATTTATATATTTGTACATCAAAAATTAATCTACATTTAAAGTTTGATGTTTTATTACTCTCCCTCCTTATACATTCTCTACTGTCATGCTCAAAATATACCTTAAAATACCAACATATACCTACTCAAATTACATCTCTGAGATTTATGTATCCAGAAACATCCACTGTCCTTTGACAAATAACTAATAAATATTTCCACCACCAAGGACAGGACCATTTTGCACTGCTATAACAAAAATACCTGAAGCTAGGCAAATTATAAAGAAAATGGATTTATTTGGCTATTTAATACACAATTCTAGTGGCTGGAAAGTCCAAAGAGCATGACATCTGATATCTGACTAGAGTTCCTCTTGCTAAATTATAACGTAAAAGGAAAAAGACACAAAAGCTGCCTGCAGAAGATGCTTCGTATAACAGGTAGACTCATGCTGTAAGAAACCGTACTCATAAGCACTAGCATGATCTTAGGTGAATTCCAGTGATTGCTTCCAAGAGGCATGCACCCAAGACCTCATCACTGCCACCAGGTCCCACCACTTAGAGTTCTACCATTTCAATTTCACTGCAGCAGAGACAAAGCTTCAAACATAGGAACCTTTGGGAACTGCATATCAAAATCATAGCAATCCATTATTTTAATATAGAAAATAGAAATAGAAAAATCTGTATCCTAATCCTAGGCACCAACTTTGAATCTAATTTTATTAGTCATCTCAAAAGTGTATGAGAACATTTGTAAGGGGACATCACTGTGAAGGTGTGGAAGATGGAGGGAAAAACACATTTTTGAGGACAGAAAGCTCTCGTTTTTCCCCCAGAAAACCATCTTCACATTACTGAGAAGTGTGTCCTTTGCTTTACTCGTGAGAAGAACACACTTGACAAGCCAGGTTGAGAGCACACTGCTAGCTTGAGTGAGGAACTCCTTCCCAAAAGACTCCCATCACCTCACTTTTAGTACTCTTCAGCCACAACCAAAGCACTTAAAGCAACCTCCAGCAAGGTCTATCAATTTCAGCTTCCCAGTAACAGAAGGAAATGTCTGTATAGTTTGGTCTTCATGAGATAGCACCTTTGGAATATGCGAAGGGTACCGGTTTTGTAAAACCAAGATTTCTCACTTTGTATCTGATCTACTTTCTGCAATATAACACATGCATAAAACAGTGCAAATGTGTTTGTTTTAATAAGGCTATTCTGAGCAAGCTGTTTAATGATCCATGGTGTTAAATGAAAACTACAGGTGTTCCAAATGCAAACCTTATGGCCCAAGGCCCCCCTTATTACCACTCCACAATTAGCAGCCAACTGTTCTTAAGCTGTGCAAAGAATTGCCACCATCATCATTGCATTATTTCTTAATTTTATTCTCTGCCTAAGTGTCTGTCTTTCCCCAAAGGAAAAACCTGCTTGGCATAATAGTGACAAAAGTAAAAGGAAAGAAGACCACAAACCATTCCATGTCCAAACATGAGTCAGCTTCCATTAAGGTGAAAAGAGGCTAGCAAAAGACTTGAGCCCTTGAGGAATAGTCCATAGTGGTCCACTGACCAAGTGAAACTATTGGTGGTTCCAAAAGTTTCATTAAGTCTTCTTCATGATTTTGTATGCTTAATGCTGTACTGAATCAAATTGCCCAAAAGCTATAGAACTGGACCCTGTCACTCTGTCTTGTAGAGAGATGATTTTTATATGACTATAATTTTTCATCACAACAGCTTTCAGTTGGGATGCATATAATAAGCAGCAAAGTGGGAAGGTTTCTCCATCTCCTGTGAAACTGCTGAATATAGCAATACCCATGACACAGCTCAGTTCCCCTTTCATAAAGATGCCAGGGACAAATTCAATTAGAGCTCAAGAACAAATTTATCTTTCCGTGTCAATGGGTATAGTTTTTTCTACAAAGATAGCAATTCTCGATTTTGTCACTACACTAAAACCATCTAACAGTAACTATATTTGTATGCCAATTCCATGCCAGAACAGTTGAATTTGAATTTCTGGGAAAGGGCAATGGAGAGGGCTGTTCAGCTGGACTTCCAGTGGTCACCATTCACAATGTGCTGAGCTAATCCACAGGATTATACACTGCAGCACAAGAGGAGAGCCACTGCCCCAGAAAAGGAGAGCTTTATAAGCCATTGCCTTGTGTTCTTCATTTTGTTACTAAGAAGCTCAACATTAATTGTACGGGATTGTAATAGTTTTTCTCTGCCAAGACTTCTCAACATCACTTCCCTTCTGGATCCCTTTATATTAACTATTTTGCCAAGAATTTCACTGTAAGTCACCAAACATTCTTCTTGTAGATACACTTTCAAAAACAAAAATAAGAATTTATTGGGAGGCATACGTAGACTGATATATGTTCACCTTAAACTTACAGTTTGAGAAAAATGAGTTATTAAGTGACCCTATAGCTGTTTTTCCCAAAGTCTTCTCCATTGCAGTAAAGCAACTTTACCCAGTTACTCCAAAGTCACATGGCTCTTCTATATCTCTTTCACATCACATGACACAAACATCACAAGTGCTCTATTGGGCTCCCTTTAAACTACACACACACACACACACACACACACACACACAAACACACACACACACACACACATATAAACTTCATTGGGGAGGGAGTAATACATCAATTCTCATACCACTACCAGTGTTCAGTATTTGTTTTGTTTTGTTGAGGGTTTGTTTGTTTGGAAAACAGTCAAATAGCCTTAACCAAGGTCTCTGGAGCTTCCAGAAATAAATATTTATCTCTTACTCAAGTCATAGGGGGGATGCAGGTTATCAAGATTCTGCTAAGCTTTGCTAGGACACATTTAGCTCTGCCTGTCTTCTACGCACCCAGCCTGAAGACAGGGGCTAATCTCAGGGTGAAGAAGTGAGGCTCAGAGCAGCAAAGCCAAATCCAAATATATTTGAAGTTCTGCTCAGACTGGATATATGTTCCACTGGGTGACATTTTATTCACCAAATTAAGTCAAACAGCCAAGCCTCAAATGACTCAGCTTATGGGAAATCATGGCAGGAATGAACTTGGACCATGGCTTAACTGTTATCCCACTTTCAACCCTAGCCCACTCACTATCACACTTTCAATAGTTATTTTTATAAAAATTGTGTTTATTGTTATCTATCTATCTATCTATCTATCTATCTATTTTCAAGATCTCTGTCTGTAGCTCTCACTAGCCTCAGTGTCACTATATAACCTAGGTTGACCTCAAATCCATGCTGCTGGTGAGCCTTCTACCTCTGTCCCCCTAGTACTAGGATTACAAATGTGAGTCATCACACCTGGATCAGGGCAGAGAATTCTTATGAAAATTCATACATTATCATACACTCTGTTTAAAACTTCAGAATGGCTTCCCATAAAATTTTTTGTTTTCAATTTCTTTCCTGATCTGGTCCAGCCTCCTTCTAAGGGGTCTTCTCATATGACTGTCTTCCACACAAACTCTAAAGAGGTCCCATGGACTTTTTAATTGGTTATTTCCCCTGCCTACAAACTTCTTCCTCTTGGTCTTTGCTATCTGGCTCCTCCTTGCCATTCAGAACTAAATTTGTATGTCACTTCCTTGGAGAAAATCTCTCTAGTCATCTAATCTAAGATTTTCTACAAAATCATTCTTTAGTGATACTCCTTTTTGAATTCCTGGCAAACAATGTCACTATCAGATATGAGGTGCATTATTCTGTTCACCTATTCTCTTCCTAGTCAAATTTTCTCGAAGTTTGGAGGGCAGAGGTCATGTGTGTTCCATCCACTATTACATTTATAATAACCATAACACCATCTGAAAAACAGCCACACTGAGTAACTCCGCTGAATGATCCATTAAATCTCTCCCCCAATTAATGGTTCCTTCAAGTAAATGGACTAGATGACTCATCAAATATTAAGACTCTGTGTTTGTCTAGCCAAGTCCCTGCATTTAATGTACAATGCTTTTCCGTTTAAAAAGGTTTTTCACAATCGTCACTTAGAGCCTCTTGAGAATCTTGTGGTGGTCCCAGGTATAGATATAAATGGAGAACTGCATTATACTTTTGGTCAACATGGGGGGAAAGCAAAAATTGAAAAATGTCTTTGCTACATAGGAAGTTATTAGCCAACCTGAGATCCTGAGCTACATAGTGAGACCATTTTTAAAAAAAATTTAAGGCTGACAAGATGGCTCAGTGGGTAAAGGCACATTGCCACTAAGCCTGACAACCCAAGGTCAATCTCTGGGATCCAAATGGTGGGAAGAGCAAATTAGCTCCTACAAGTTTCCTGCTAACTTCCATACACACACACACACACACACACACACACACACACACACACACACACACACACACACACACACACACACACACAAATATATATCCCTGCCAAGAGACCGACCTTTTAACACACATAGAGGTATAAGCAGTGTGAGCTAAGCTCAGGCTCCACATATCCTCATCTACTCCCTAACATACTCAATAACTGGTAATGATTTAGTGTGCAGGCCCTGTACTTGTGCCATAATTTCCTTGTAATACACATTTCTTGTCCGTACCTATCGTGAGTCAGATAAGTGTGGTAAGAGAAACCTTTGTGACTGATCTGTGACCTTTTTCCTAAGTAGTATGGTCTCTTTGTTAAAAGGAACAGCTCCAGAAATAAAAGTAAGTGTCTCCAGCTTGTTGAATGCATGAGAAAAGGTCTGGGGCAACAGCAAGGGGTATGTCTCAGCATTTGTGCATCTACAGGTAAGCAGGGAGAAAAACAGATGGGCCAATTTTGCCATCTTAAAAACAGAACAGAAAAACTGTTTTCACTGTGTTCTCCAGTATAGAATTTTGTTTAGGAGCTTAAAAGCCAAAGAATTCACTTCAGAAAGACCACAATAAACTTAGTTATGGGCAAGCAGCATGCCTTTTGATTGATAGTATTCATTAAAGTGTGAACCAACAAATGAGCCAGACTTCTGGAGTAACTGTCCTTGGAACAAACTTCAGGCAGAAACTGAGGCTGCTGAAGCATGCCCAGCTCCCCCACCATATGACTTGTCAGTGCTTAGGAGACTTCCCAGAGGGCCTGGCCTCTGATGTTCTGCTAATTGAGTTGGTACTTGCCTCTGGCCTCTGCTCAACCCTGCCTCAGTTTATGGAAGAACAGCTTCCCTGGCCTTATCTGGTTCATGAAAAAGGAGGTTAAAGTTAAAGCAGACTTAAAGTACCCTGCTCAATGAGCTAGCAAGTCATCAATGGGGTTCAGAAAACACTTGGAGTCTTTAAGATGGGAGCATATTTTACATATTGAAAGGTAAAGGGAAATGAATACATTCACTACATGACCTTATTTAGAAAACAGAAAATGCACAATGATGGATGAATTAAACACTGCATAATTTAACTCTTAAAGTTATCTCCCTCCACCTACCATATCATTTAGGTAGATTTATTTTGGTCAAGCTGAACTGCAATTTCAAATGAGAATTCTTATTTAAAGTTACTTCAACAAGCATAATCTCTTGAGGTAGAGCTATAAGGCATCCACAACTAGAACACACAAGGGTGAGGAGCACAGGAAAGCCAAGGTTTGGAGAAGTAGAGAGAAAAACCATGTAAGATATTACATGGAATGCTGAGAAAGAGTATTAGTTTAAGAAGAATTATCCAGTTGCCCAAGGAAAGTAGATCCACAAAGAATCATTATAAAGAAGGAGCAATCCAAACAGCACCAGCAAGACCCCATGACTTGAGGATTTCCTATCACTGATCCACTGATTCAACTACTGCCAAACCCCCACATCTCAATATTAACCAAATCAATATTAGCCATTTGCCTTTACTTAGTAATTATTATATTTCAGGATCTATTCTAAGCAAATCATAGAGATTATTACCCCTTTAGTTTAAGACATCATATGTCCTTGGGGGTAATTAAGACATTATTAATTAACTAAGAGTAATAATATCCACCCATTACCAACTATGTATACTTAGATAGCCATTAGATCCTATTAATACAATTTTTTAAAAACCCTCTGGAGGATTCCTTTGGCAGTTATATAGACAGGACTGGTAAAAAAACCAGAGCCTTCCACATCGTTTAGGGGGCTATATCATAGGAAATTACATTGGTAAATTGTTTAAATAAATTAAAATCAATATGTAATCTTTATAAACTTTGAGACACTGTGTGTGTGTGCTTGCACACTTATGAGCATGTGCTATAAAAAAAAGTCTAACCAGAAGGGCATGGCTAGGCAATAAATATACACCTGTGGCTATGCAAAGGGTACAGATAAGTTTTGGAGTTGAACTAAAACAGAGCTGAACTGTTCTACATGGCAGCATTTGTACCGTGTTCATATTCCACCTGAGACAAAAAGCACAAAAGGTAAAGAAAGACAAAAAAGCGCCCTGGGTGGAGGGGGTGGGGGAACTGGAGATCAACATGGTAGGAGAGGAGAGCTCTGTGTTCAGAAAAGGGAGACTAGCACACCACTTGAACTTGTTTGCATGCCCGTGGCAACAAAAAGAAACAGAAAGAAAAAGCCTGAATCCACAAGCTTCAGTAAAATCCACTGTTTGTTTGAGTCAACATGGCATAGGACAGAAACAGCACGCACAGCACAGCGAGAAGGTCTTGAAATAAAACAGACTAGGCAATAGTAAGAGCTCAGAGCTACAGGTGTCCCCAGTAGTGTTAGCATCCTAGAAATTCACAGCTTGAAGACCTCTGGGATGGAGGCTCTAGCCAATCTTATCACGGTTTTAAGAATGATAAACTTGCCACAAACCCTTGATTACATATGTATAGGGTTTTCTTAAAGGGAAATGTAAAAGCCACAGGAGCCAGGGAGTTTTCCAGCATAATTCAGTTACTCTTGGCCTCTGAGCTATTGTTTTCTTCTTTACTTTCTTTTCTATTTTTTCAGTATATTTTTCCCCTTTCGAAGCAGGAAATGGTAAATTAAAAAAAAAAAAAAAAAAAAAGACACTGCAATACAAACCCCAGCTAGATTGCTTCTGAAATCTGCAATCTTTAACTGAGCTTTATAAACAAAGAAAACTGATCAAGGTAAAATAACATTGCAAGCCATATGCCAGTGTCAAGCAGACAAGCTGCAGCTGTGCTATCAATTAGAACATTCTAATACCCTGTTATGAAGACTGACACTTTGGAAGTAATTAAGTACTAGATATTTTTAGGTAATTGCTGCTGCAGGAATACACAACCTGTGCTGTTGGGAGATGGAAGGCTTGAGAGTGGCTTCTTCCTTAAACACTGCACTGTCTTAATTGACCCTAATCATTTCAACACCTATGGTGTTTTGTGATTGCCTCAAGCACAGCAATTGGTCAAATGTGAACCAAGGGGGAACCACTGTCTCTCTTTTTCCCCCCTAAGTATCATGAAAAGCATCAGGGGCATATTGGAATATCAGACTAAACCACAATGACAGAAACAGCTCAGTGACATGCCAGATTCCCATTAAGAACATACATTACAGCAGCTAATTTCCTATAGCTAGTAGGGGATACAAGGAGGCAATAATCGTTTTGTAAAGATGCTGAGATTGTCAAAAAACTATCTTTCCATTGGGGTGGGAAAATCTTAGCTGTTCTTCATTAAGACTAACATACCAATAGTGTGTGTCCCTACCATGTGATCAGCCCCACAATACCAACAGCAATGAATCCACAGAAGTACTTCTTTTTTTCTTTTATTTTTGAGATCATACGATTACATCATTTCCTCCTTTCATCACCACCCCCATCCTAACCCTCCCATATACTTGGCTTTGCTCTCTTTCAAATTCATGGCCTCTTTTGTGATTAATTGTTGTTATAAACGTATACATGTATGTATAAACATATATATTTATAAATATGACTTGCTTGGTTTGTATAGGGTTATATATATGCTTTCAGGGCTGGCCATTTGCTATGGATAACAGATCTGTGTGCTCTTCCCTGGTGAATACTATTTCTCTATTCTCTGCATTCCTTAGTTGCCTATAGTTCTTTGTGCAGTGTTGAGGCCTTTGGTCTTTTTCTCATACACTTTATCAGCAATAAACTATTAACTATCTTTTTAAAAACCTATATAAAAACATGTAATTCTATATATAAATACACATGTATAGTGTTGATGAAATTGTATTAACTGAGCTCCCTCCAATAGCCAAAATCTACCCACCAGAACTCCAATACCAAGCAAGAGAATTTCTCTTTTGAATCTTGGCCACAGCTTTCCAAGAGATTCCCAAGGCATGCAGCCTATTGTTATCAACCTTTGTTACCCTTCAGAGGTGGAAAGTAAGTCTTTATCACTGAAAACAACATGCACATCAGACATAGGGCCCTGATGCCACTGAGCTGGGACTGGCTGAATACCTCTTCCCTGAGGACTATCAATCTTCCAAAGGAGGGAAGTAACCAACATTCCTACCCAACTATGACACCTATGAGCCACAAAGAACAGCATGGCATGATCACCCTAAGGGTACCACTGTGGCATATATAGCTTGCCAATAACCAATATCTCTATAATTGGTCTTAGGACCCATCCAACAATAGCAACACCATGTCTTATACTGGAAACCTGGCCAAATCCTCAGTGTTACTAAGGTCATGGCTCTTAGAAGAAAGTTTGCAATTATCACTTTATGAAACCAGCATAAATCCTAACTATATTTGTCGCGCGCACCTTTCGCCGATAAAGGAGACGCGGCAACTCAGGATTCTTCTGACAGCATTTTATTGTACAGCTCTCTGCAGACTGATGGAGAAGGACCCTTTCCCCGAAAAACCCGAGGCTTATATAGAAAATACAGGGGCGTAAAGGGACGTGTCCTCCCGTCATTGGTGCTCTAGAGAATACCTAATTAGCATACCGCCTGCGTAAGCGGGTTATGTAAGGGTGACGTGTTTGTGCATGCGCACTGGCCATAAGGGCTTCCGTGAAGAACCAGGAAACGGGAAGTCAGCGCCATCTTGTAATGGCGGACCGGCTCCCGACATCTCCCCCTTAAATTTCAAATTAAAATGCCAAACGAATGCCATGAAATTACCGATCCAGCCCTCCACTTCCTCAGCAGAGAGCGATCAAGGAAGGCACATGGTCGGAGACCCTGTACACCTGAAGTCCCGTGCAATGGGAACTCGAGCCCTGGGAGGTACACAGGTCTATCCTGTAGCATCCTGGTGCAATGGGAACCTGTGCCCGTCAGGAATGCTAGAACCAAGATAGTGTCTCAGTGTTTGAGCATGTTAAGCCAAATCTGGGGAGATGCCCCTTGTTCCACAGCAAGCATAGCCTGCGCAAGCACAACTCTGTCACGTTGTTGTTGTCTCCTAAATTTGCAGAGCAACCAAAGACAGAAAACTAGTCCCGCCGCCAACATAAGGCCAAATGACCCCATCCCCACCAGGGTGGGTTCCTGTGTGGCCAGCCAGGCTCTGCGGGAGCCCATATCAACCAACACTGCCTCCAGCTGGAAGTGCGTGCCCAGCACCGCACAAATGTGGAACAGCTGGTGGCTATGGCCAATATAGTCGAAGCGCCCAGGTGCCAAGCGCTCTGGCAGACGGGCTGCAAAAAGGAAGCCTGTGAGAACCGCACAGAGGAGGTGGTAGGCATGGCTGGAGCTCAGCTCATCCTGCCCACAGCTGTGGGCTCTGCCCCAACACAGCCGCAGCCTGTAGAAGAACGGGAGGTTTTTCTTGGTCCTGTGGAAAAACACAAACAGCTCCCCTGGATCTTATTAATATTGGATCCGGGCCTTTCCATTTGTTATCAATTACATCTTTCCATTGGAATCAAGGAGCTAGCTGTCTTAGGTCTCGTTGTCATCCTTTTATTTTCTACCAACATCACCTTCTCCACTAGAGGAGGTGCTGATGGTCTACACCTAGGGGCGAATGGCGGATCAACCCCATATCTCTCTGACTCATATTTAGCAGCTTCCTCATCCAGTTCTATTTGCTCCTCAGGATCTAACTCGTCCTCCTCTGAGGCAGATCCCAAGTCCCCGTCCTCTGAAGACGTCTCCTCAGAGGCGGAAGATTCTACTTTAAGATTTTTAAATTCATCTAAGACGGGATACAGCCCACTGGCTTTCTCTTTCTCTCCCTCCTTCAGTTTCCCTTTTAATTCGGATCCTTTTGATTGAGGTTTCTTCCTTTTCTTTAAACCTCTTTCCTTTTCTGCTTCTGATAGACTATCTTGATGGTCGGCCAAAGCCTTTTGTCCCTCGCTAACTGTCTCTCTGTATCTTTCATCTTTTATAAGACAAAAGCAACACAGCAAGAGCGGACCATACCACACAAAAGAAATCATACCTTGCAGAAAAGTGCCTAGGCTTCTCACGCCGTCAGTTCTGAATCCTCTTCCGATGAGCAGTCGGGGGTCCTTCAAGTCGTTCCTTCACCCAGGGGTCGGCAGGTCCCGGGTTTCGGCACCACTTGTCGCGCGCACCTTTCGCCGATAAAGGAGACGCGGCAACTCAGGATTCTTCTGACAGCATTTTATTGTACAGCTCTCTGCAGACTGATGGAGAAGGACCCTTTCCCCGAAAAACCCGAGGCTTATATAGAAAATACAGGGGCGTAAAGGGACGTGTCCTCCCGTCATTGGTGCTCTAGAGAATACCTAATTAGCATACCGCCTGCGTAAGCGGGTTATGTAAGGGTGACGTGTTTGTGCATGCGCACTGGCCATAAGGGCTTCCGTGAAGAACCAGGAAACGGGAAGTCAGCGCCATCTTGTAATGGCGGACCGGCTCCCGACATATATTCTAAATATTTGTCCTTATACTCACAGAGGAATTGAGTCCTCACCCTTTCCCTTCCTTAGGGTTATTATTGCTAAGATGAAACACCATGAACAAGGTGAGGAGGAGAGTGTTTATATCACTCACAGTTCCATATAACAGTTCATCATCAAAAGCTATGAGGGCAGGAACTCAAACAGGACAGAAACCTGGAGGGTGGAGCTGATGCAGAGGCCATGGAGGGATGTTGCTTACTGGCTTTTTACCCATGGTTTGTTCAACCTGCTTTTTTATAAAATGCAAGAACAACAGCCTAGGGATGGAAATATGCACAATGGGCTGGACCCTCCTTTATCAATCACTAATTAAGAAATTTTCCCTACAGGCTTGCCTGCAGGCCTATTTTATGGAGATATTTTCTCAATTCTTAATATAATTATATTATTATATAATACTTAATATAATTAAGTAATCATTAAGTATAATTATTAAGCATTATTATATAATACTTAATCTTATTATACCCTCTCAAATGACCAAACAAAGATTGGCCCTACTTTAGACCCATCCCATGGGAGATAACCAAACCCTGACAATATTACTGTTATTCTGCTATTCTTTTGTTTGTTTGTTTGAGACATGGTTTCTCTTTGTAGCCCTGGCTATCCTGGAACTCTCCTTATAGACTAGGCTGGCCTCGAACTCGAAGATGTGCCTGCCTCTGCCTCCCAAGTGCTGGGATTTGTGCTGTTCTTATAAAACCTCAGAGAGGCTTCACCCAACAGCTGATGGAAGCAGATGCGTACAGGCAAACATTAGACAAAGCTCAGGGAATCCTATGAAAGAGTTAGGGGAATGATGGAGGGGACCAGAAAGGTCAAGGGCTCCGCAAGAAGACCTACAGAGACGACTAACTAGGCCTAGTCTAGAAGCTTTATTGCAGGTCTATAATTGCCCCAAAGTGTGTGATGTCAGATGGCACATCTCTGTTCTGTGAGCCTGAGACATCTCATACAGGCTATAACAGAGGCAGGCGGATCACAGTGAGTTCGAGGCCAGCCTGGTCTACAGAGTCCAGGACAGCCAAGGATACACAAAGAAACCCTGTCTTGAAAAACAAACAAACAAACAAACAAACAAAATCAGAACTGGTTGGATGAATAAGTACTTCTCCACTCCCTCTGTACCTCATAATTGCCCAAGAAGTTCTAAAATCACATTTAAAATACATCAACGGGTGTGGCGGGCGCGGGTCCTTGAGGCAAGCGCGGGTCCGCAATGTTCGAAAAATGAGGTCCTCAGTGCATTCTGAGGAGGATGATTATGTTCCAGAGCTACACAGAAATGTTCACCCCTGGAGAGCAGCCTGATTGGGAGGAAACAGTACAATGTATTAGAAACCTAGGAGATGGGAATAGGGTGAAAGAGGGAGGGAGGGAGGAACAGGAGGAGACAAGCAAGGGAATAAAAATTTAGATGTAATCTGAATAAATTCATAAAAAAAACAGAAAAAATAAAATAAAAAAAAAGAAAAGAAAAGAAAGAAATACCCAAGCCGAGATCAGCCAAGATGGTGTCAATCGCACGTTGTGTCTGAGCCACAGAACAGCAGTGACTGCACAGTCACCAAAGGACCATACTGAGATCTCCAAAACACAGTGCTGTTGTTTTCCAGAAAGAAGGAAATCCTGTCATGTGGATCGTCCATGCCCTCCCACCGCAGGACCATGGGACGATGCTCCGGTGAGTTCCCAGGGACCTCGGGCCACCGCCGCTGCTGCCGCTGCTGCTTTTCAGGTTGTGGCCAGGCACAGTGCGGGCCAAGGAGATGGCGTTCGAGGAGGGTGCTGTTCAAGCCCAGCCTGAATGATGACTGCACTGACCACACCATAGCCTCACTAACCTCCTCTCATGGGTGGGGCCGTGCTCTGTGCTGAGAACTGAATCATGCAGAGGTGGATACTAGGGCTAGCACCAAGGCCGGGGGCCCATGGCAGATGGAGCACTCAGTGGAACCAGAGACTCGGGAGGCATGAATCAACAGAGCCACAAGTTCCCCAGGACAAGAAGCTGAGCTGGGCCAACATCAATAGTTTCTGTGAGCTACTCAACAAAGACTTTGAGGGACCTCCACTTGACACCTGCTTGATGGCCCACAAGATACAGTACCCACAGGAATAGGAGGCCATCCAGGCCTTGTCGGCCAGCAACAATCTGGTAAATTGAATGGGAGCAGGAGAGCTGACCCTGAGGACACAAGAACAGGAGAGCTGACCCTGAGGACGTGGGAACAGGTGAGCCAGCCCTGGGGACATGGGAGCCTGAGAGCTGTCTCAGCCTTGAGGACACAAGAGCTGGAGATCAAGCCCTGCCCTGAGGAAACAGGAGCAGGTGAGCCAGAGCTGCCTTGAGGACATGGGAGCAGGTGAGCCAGCCCTGCCCTGAGGAAAGTGGAGCAGGACAACTATTCCTGCTGTGAGGACAGGGGAACAGGAGAGCCAGCCCTGCCATGATAACAGCTGGCCCTGCTGTGATGACATGGGAGCAGGCCCTGACCCAAGGCTCTGAGTGGACTTCACACCAAGATCTACCTCATGTATGACCTGCTGGAACGCATGAAGATGCTGGACCTGCAGATTCAAAGATTAAGAATCTCTTTGACACACAGAAACAACGGGATATCCGACAACAGTCACAGTGAGCATCCTGTAATGATAGCATAGGCCTCAAACCAGACCCATGACTTGTAGTAGCAATGAACATTTGAAAGTAAACATATGTGTACAAAAGGCTATAGTGCGTGATACACTACAGCTTCTCTAACAAGGTATTTTGTTTGTCTGTTTGTTTTATTTTACTGGACGGAGGAGAGGGACTTTGGTGCATGACGTGTAAATCATCGACATTCAATAAAAGTAAAAAATAAAATAAAATACATCAATGACTAGAACTCCACCTCTTACCCCAATTATAACTGGACTGGCCAGGGGTAACCCAGGCCTGCTCCTGGATTTGTCATGTACGGCCTAGTTGAATTCCATTGAGGCAGCTAACTCCTAAGGTTACTTCCAGCTTTATAAATCTATGTAAAAATACTACTGTTTCATCCTTGTTCACCGTATGTTTAGGAAGACATGTTGGTAACTTCAGGGGTGTAGCTCACGGCATTACTAGTAGACATAATATCACAACAAATTTCCTGCTTCTCTAGTCTTTACAGTCTTTCTGCCCCTTCCTCCTCATGTTTTCTTAACTGCATATAAGTTCAGGTGTGGGCTCCACAAATCGACATTTTGAATGGAGGTCATTTGAATGAACAGAGTTCTATTGCAAAAATCTGTTTACTTTATAACAGGGGTGCTGGCCAGTTTTATGTGAACTTTACACAAACTAAAGCTATCTGAGAGGACAGAATCTTTTTTGTTTGTCTGTTTGTTTGTTTGTTTGTTTGCTTTTAATTTATTCACTTTACATCCTGATTGCAGTCCATTCTCCTCTCTTTCCAGTCACACCCCATACCTCTCCCCTCTATTCTCCCATCTCCTTCTCCTCAGCTCCCCCATGAGTGCCAATCCACCCTGGCACATTAAGTCACTACAGAATTAGGCACATCCTCTCCCACTGAGGCCAGACAAGGCAGCGCAGTTAAGGGAACTGGATCCAAAGGGAGACATCAGAGTCAGAGACAGCCCCTGCTCCAGGCGCAGTTAAGGGAACTGGATCCAAAGGGAGACATCAGAGTCAGAGACAGCCCCTGCTCCAGGCGCAGTTAAGGGAACTGGATCCAAAGGGAGACATCAGAGTCAGAGACAGCCCCTGCTGTGTATAACTTAGTTCCAGAGTTATGTGACCATGTGCTTAAACTATGGAAGTAGATGACATGGATTTGTGTCTGAGTTCTGCTGTATACATAACTTTGTGACCTTAGGCTCCTACCTTATCTGTCAGTTTAATAGGAAACAGTGTGTCATGACATGATGTATGCTCAGAACAACACACAAAATGGGCAGCGCACAGAAAGCAGCCAGAATTGAGCTGGCCCTAGAAATCTGGGCAGGATTTGAAGGGTTTAGAGGAACTGATTTGCCAGGTTGAGGTCCAGGATTAGGGTAAGAATGGCATGAGTGAAGGGAATCGGTGACAGTCTTAGTTTTTCATTTGTTTCTTTTGATTTTGATTTTTAAATTTTATTTGACATAATTGGAGAGGTACATACATGCCACAGCATATGGAGGAATCAGAGGACAAATTTGGGGAGTCAATTATCTCATCCCACAATTGGATCTAGAGATGAACTCAGGGCATCTGGTTTGTATACCAAGACTTTTACCCACTGAACCATCTCATAGAGCCAACAGCCTTTGTATTAGTTATTTTTCTCCTTATTCTGATAAAATTCCTGACAAAAGCAATTTAAAGGAAGGAGAGTTTATTTTGTTTTTCAGTTTAAGTATACGGTTTCTATCACAGCAGGCAAGGCTTATGAGTAGGAGCACAAGGCAGCTGACTACATTAGATATATATAGTCAGGATATAAAGAAAAACAAATGCTTGGACTCATCTCCCTTTTATTTGGTCCATGGGATGGTGCTGTTCTTATTCAGGATAGACCTTCCCTGAGCATCAAAGAATCACCTTATGGAGATGGCTTCAAATGTGGCAAACAAGTAACTGGGCAAAATGTCCTCAGTTCTACCACAGACAGAATTCTTCCTAAAAGAGGGCGTGCTTGGATGAAGGCAGAGTCAACAACCAAACTCTGCCAAGACAAGCAAGTCCTCAATAGTTCCTACCTCACAAATATGTCTATTAGATATATTGGACCAGAGGGCTGAAGATGACGCTTCAACACTCTACCAGTTTCCATGCACAGTCTCAGTTTTCAAACATCAATAGAGTGAGGACCTAGTTTCATCCCTTCCTCCAAAAATATGGAATTCATCTCAGTGTATCATGACACTTGGATGCCTTACAGCTCCAAAAATAGATGTAAGTTCTTAGGGTATGCAGGCTGAGAATGAAGAATTGGACTATAAGAGATGCTAATTAATCTGACAAAAAAATCATACAAACTGTGAAAAAAATTAACCTTACTGAGATTCAGGGTGTGTTGGTGGTTAAGTTGGGCAATATTGAGATATTTTAACAGTTACAACCTGATGAGGCCTGGGGAGGCTTTATTTTCATTAGATTTAAAAACCATGCATGTTACTGTAAAGTGCTTTCTAAACTGATAGTTTTGGAGTTGTGTTTAAACAAGTCTTAGGAGGTATAATCACCAAATTCTCCAATAAAATATGAAGAGAATCCAGACTTGGTGGTGCACAATTGCAACCCCAGTTCCTTAAGAATCTGAGACAAGAAGATCCACTAATTTGAGGCCAGCCTGAACAACTTAAGAGTCTATCTCAAAATTTAAAAAAAACAAACACAAAGAAAGGAAACAGAGAGAGGAGGTCTTATCTTCTCCCATATAGCTTTAATTTTTTTTTTTAATCTTCTTTTCCCATTGAATTCTGAAATTACTTTCTGGTTTCATCTCTCTCTTGTTCAAGCTACAATGCAAGAATTTCCTTCTAAATCTTAAAATGCAATTTACAGTAAACAGGCTAATGCCAACTTTCACCCAGGCTGTCTTACATGAGTTTTTGTGTTGTCTCAAAAATGTAAAAAGTTGTCAGAAAAATGTCATCTGTTTGGGAAAATAAGGGACTGGCTTGGAAACAACAATAGTTTATGGGCCTAAGAAGACAATTTTTTAAACAAAGATTTTCTTCTAAAATACTCAGAACTCAAGGTTTATACACTCATATAAAATAGATTTCTTGGCACTTGTATTATTAGACTTTTTCAGCACTGTTTTAAACATGTTCAAAAAAAGAGAAGTGGTACTTGCAACTGGTTTAAACAAATGGTTCTTGTTGGAGCTTGGTGTGGTGCTATGTATTCTGATGCTAATTACTGGCTATCAAGACCTAGCTGCTGCCCAGAGGAGCACATTCTCACATATACCTACCTGTCTTTATTGTATAAACCTTGCTCTACCTATTTAAAGTTGATTGGTTAATAAAAACATGCTGAAGCTTGGGATTTGGCAGAAGGGAGAGAGGCAGAGTATTAGGTTCACAGGTTTGGTGTCAGGGGATCATGAGGCAGGAGTAGAGAGAGGAGAGAGGAACAAAAGGAGAAGAATGAAAAAAGGCATGATGGGTTAGTCTGGAATGAAGCACATAATTGGATCAGTGTGGATGGATGAAAGCAGACCATATGACCATATGAAGAACATTAGCAAGTATTTTGGGATTACGGATGGAAAGCAGTCCAGATAGGAATGACTAAAGCAGATGGCCTAAGTATAGTTTAAAGGATTAATATCTGCCCAACCCCAGGTAAAATGAGGCTATTACAAAATACAACAGGTGTGTGTGTCTTTGTTGTCAGGTTAGGTAATGTTAATTCACAAGCCAATCTGGTAGCCTCCTAGCTGATCTGATTTGCTTCTAGGTTACTTAGCAACCTATGACACCATCATCAGCTGCTCCCCACCAGGTGTGAACCAGTGGCACCAGATATAAAAAGAAAACCACAACCTCATCTCTCTCTCTCTCTTATCTCTCTCTCACGCACTCTTTATAGGGTTCCCCTCCCCCCCCCCCCCCCCCGCATTTTATCTCTGTCTCTCTCTGTGCTCATGGCCCACTCAGGCCCTAACTCCTCTCCCCTTCTCCTTCCCCAAATAAATCTCTCCATATCATATCTGTTGCATCTCTCTCACTCTAGTTATTTTAATGATAGCATTTGGTGCCAAAATCTGATGGACTCTTCCATCGTCTTCACTCTAGAATCCCATAACCTCCAGTCACCCCCATCTGCTCTGCCTCTAACACTGCTTACTTGGCTCTCCAGCTGCCCGGGGTCACTTGCTCAGACTCTCGACTGCCAATCTATGCATGGCTAGCCAATACCAATGTGCATAGATGGTTTCAAGTAGCCAGCCTGGGCGTGGACCCACCTCAAAAAAGACCTGACTTCTGGGACAGGATGCATGAGTGCTGGCCAACCCACCACCACTGGTGTGGGCACATGGTCCTCAAACACTTATCTACAAACTATGGCATAATCATATATCATAACATTCTGTTTTATGTTTGCAAGGTATAGTTAAAGCAGATAACTAAATACAAAGATAGCTTACCTTAAATATGCTAACCCTCAAGCTTGTCCGCGATCTGCTGAACATTACATTTAACATGTGTAAGTTTATGATAAACACAGATTTCCAAATCCAGCAGTAGTTCCCCAAGGTCTCTGAGAAGCTGTGGGAACAACAACAGATGACTTCAACCCTGGATTGTGGTACTCTAACCACTGGGAAAGACTGCCCCCAATGCCTCACCCTCTGCTAGGAACCAGCCTGAACTATGGACAAGCTGGATACCTGGAGACCTATTGTCTCACGTTGCTGAAAATGAGGTGATGGCACACTCTCCCATGTTCATCCACAGAAAGAGGCTCTTGACCTCGGTGCCTGATGGCCAGACTGTCTCTGCCTACAGTACCTACAAAGCACAGAAGCCTAGGACAACTCTCTAGGTAGCGGACTCTGACTGACTAGTCATCGCTGTCATTTTGATTGATACAGAGTTTCTTTAGATTACAATTTATCCTTCTCAAGTTTCTGATTACATTGATGGCTAAGCTAATGTTAGCTTGATATCTATAGAACAGACAATTAGCTCCTTAGCCCCAAATAATGCACCATTCTAGTTCATTAGTCAATTCCTTAGCTAGTTAAAACTACTAGATACTAAATCTCTTATTTAGAAGGCAAACAGGTTTGCCTTACTCACAAACCTCATGTTAAAGATAAATTGGCTTCAGATGCTTTCTCAATAGTCTTCATATACCAGGCCTTAAGTGTCACTCGTAGAGCTACTACTGACAGGTGTAGATACAGTCTACATTGTTACCAGATTTAAAAAGCAGGCCCCATATGCAACCTTTTACCATTCTTTTAGCTAAAGAACAGTGACTGCTCAGAGAAATTTCATTTGTGTCTCATGACAAATAATTAAATAAGTATAGAGAATTTTAAGTTAGAAACTAAAGAAAGCTTCTAAGAAAGTACTTGAGAGTCTAAGAAGGTGTTTTAAGATAGTTAAATGCAAGTAATGAATGTTAGAGAGTTTAAGAGGGTTTTTTAAGATTTGTAATTGCAAGTTATGAAGGTCAGAGGGTCTAAAAGATGTTTTTTTTCTGTTGCTATGCTACTGCTGCCTTGAGACTGTTTAAAGCGTTGACACTAATCATTGGAGCCCTGATTTATTAATCTAACTATGGTTTAAAAAAACATTCCACCATATGATCCACTATCATAGTTCCAAGCTCAAGATTTTAAATTTCCTTTGGTTTGTCTTTTAAATATAAACTTAATATGTTTTTCATTGTGCTTGAATTATATGCATCTAGTCTTCTGGACAGAGGGAAGAGGCCCCACTCTCGTGATGTGTACTGATGCTGAAAATTAACATCAAGAGTGTTTTTTCCCCTTCTACATACTTCATGGAAGCTTCTGCCTTCCCTGAGCTCACCTTGAAGTGTTTATGCTTTTAAGAAGTGATATCTGTCTACTGCCTTTTCCACAATGTGTATTTCACAGCAAAGTACAAACAATGGTGATGCTAACATGTCTAAAATGTATTTCTTTTTGTAAACTTAAAAAAGATTCTTGTAAGCTACGGGAAATCTGCCTCTCAGGTCAAATGGAATCTAGATAACTACTGCCAATCAACAGCCCAAGTTTTTCACTTATTACCTATCTGAGAGGGTGGGGTTCCTTTTCCAGCTACCCAACTACCACCTTTCTGCACCCAACAGAGAATGATTGGTGAGTTCCTGTTCTGCATAAGTACTTCCTTTTGTCTGCAAAATTGCCTGCACCACTCTAGTTCACTGTGGAGCAGAGGCACCACAACCATGGTCTTCACAATAGCAGCTGGTCCACTTCGCTGACCTTCAGTTAGGACCTTTCCTTTTGGGTGGATTTCCTCTCTTGAACTCTTCCCTGCCCTCCCCCCTCACCCCACCCCACCCCAACCTCGGTGTTGCTGAAAATCCTAGCACTGTGTCTTCCAGGCTAAGCAGAACAGTTCCTGTTCTGGCTATGCTTTTGGTCTTTGACCAGCGCTGACAAGTTGCTGGAACAGATTGCACTAGTTTGAGTCAAACTTTACTCTTAGGATGCCTTGACTGGTCACTGACTCCACCTCCCCATGGGAATAGCCCATTTGCTGTCCCTCCAGGCTCCCTTCTGGGATGCCGCCTGGAGAATTTCAAATCTCTACATTAAGGGCTACTAATCTTATATACCTACGCAATCAAACATGGACAGATGCAAAAGGAGACCTTTTTTTATTACTTCCAGCAATCGGTTCAATGGAAGGAGATTCCCTAGGTTTAAGCTTTTCTCTTGTTTGCTCCAAAACGTCCATCTCTGATCACTGTCCCAGAAGTTTCAAATATACACCTAATGGGAATTTTCTGCCTAACCCACTTAATTTTGTCTTATGCCCATATATATGTTCCAGTATCCTGCCGGATTTCCTACATCCAACACAGTGTCAAAGCAACTACCCACAGATACTCCAGTCCAACCTTACATACAGATTGTGCCAGCTGGACCTGCATTTTCCCTTCTAGCCATAGATGTTCTCAAATCCTAGACAACAACAGCCTGCTCTTCCCAGACTTGGCCAATATTTCAGCCTTTTCCCCCATCACCTCCCCAATGTCAGCAGGAAGGAGCCCAAAATGATTGATTTCTTTACTCTTATCCATTTATTAGCAACCTCTGACATCATCATCTGCTGCCTGCCACCAGGTGTGCACCAGAGGCACCATATATAAAAGGACAAACCTGCCACCTCATCTTTCTCTTGCACTCTTTCTAAGGGGCACCCCCTTACCCCTACCCCCCACTGTCTCTCTGTCTCTCTCTGTCTCTCTCTCTGTCTCTCTCTGTCTCTCTCTCTCTCTCTCTGTCTCTCTCTCTCTCTCTCTCTCTCTCTCTCTCTCTCTCTCTCTCTCTCTCTCTCTCTCTCTCCCCTCATGGCCCACTCAGGCTCTAACTCCTCTCCTCTTCTCTTCCCCAAATAAATATCTCCATATCAGATTTGTTGCATCTCTCTCACTCTAGTTATATTAATGATAATAGACAATACCACTGTAATAATTATAGGTATTTAAAAATAAACATTTTAGATATATTTTATATTTTACAACAGGCTCAGGTTCTAAAAACAAGAAGTAATTTCCATAATTTCAAGCTGTATGATGTGTTCCTTGTTCAACAGATATGATTTGTTTGCATCAGCAAAGCCCAATTTCCTGAGTTCCTGCACCATGAGAACCTTGACCATTCGGTTTGTAACCATGTAGTTGAGTCATTGTCTTCTTGGTAGAATTTCAGCTTGGCTTCCAGACAGGTCCAAACCAAAGGAATGCCAACTGTTCATGCATAAAATGTGGTAGTTTTAAACTCTTGACATGTTGCAGGCATACGATTCAAATTTGCTATTAAGCTGCTGTAATATTGTTCAATTTCTGAAATGACTTTGTGATCTTTAGAATGATGGAGTTTCTCACAGAGCTCTTTGGCCTTGAAACGTACTTATTCACAACATTTGTCATATGCAGCCACATTCAACTGCAGCAGAGTAAATAGGCTGCAAACAGTGAGTTCCGCCTGCTGGAATGCTTCATCATTAAACTCTGGCATCTTCAAATGCAATAAATGTGGAAATGCTGGATTGAAAGGCTTGGTTTCCAGTCTCAGTGGCCTCTCTTCCTTTGAATTAATGTGGTGCCATTGAGTTCAGCAATAAAGTGTCTTATGCTAACACAGAGAAAATATCAAGTTTCTTCCTGTCCATATGTGAATTTGGCAAACTATCAGTAAGAAGGCAGTATAAAAGCAAAAATGATTTAGTTGCAGTGAATATGAAAAAATATATTGAATGTATAACTAACACCCTACCAGCTTTGTGATTCTAACATATTGGGGGAGGTAAAACCTTAATTGAGATAAGCTTTGGGAAAAAAACATTTTTCAGGTAATGAAGACAAAGAATATGTCTATGCATGTTTTCTTTAAATAACATTAAATCATCATTAAATAATTACTCTTTAAAACTGTTTTTTGTTTCTATACAGTAAAAGCATTGAAAAGACAATATACATGTTCTTCCATTCATCACTAATGATCTTGCCAGGTTCTCTTCCCTTCTGAGGTACTACTCTTGTAGTCTAAAGTCATGTGCAGAGTGATCTGCAAGCTCTGAATTCAAATAGATCCTAATCAAGAAGAGATTTAAAGAAACATTGGTTTCAGAGGGTTCACAATTGACCTTCTATGTTCCAAGCATGTTTAGTAAAAACATGCTAAATAGGGCTATAGAAATGGCTCAGCAGTTACTGCTCTTGCAATGGATATAGGCTCAGTTCTCAGCACATACATAGCAGTTCACAACATCCGGTAACTGCAGTTCCAAGAGATCTGACGCCCTCTTCTGCCTTCCACGAACACCAGGCATGCACATAACATACATACATACATACATACATACATACATACATACATACAGGCAAAACACTCATACACACAAAATAAAATAAATATATCTTAAAGAAAATATGAGTTATTTCCAGCTTTCATTTCTTTTTTCTTTAAATTTCAAAGTCAATGATGCCAATTTTCATTTAGCTGATGTCCACTCTGTCAAATGTATGCTTGTACTTGTGCATACTTCTTTCTTTTAAATTGCAGTGCTCTTTTTCTCTGATTTTTCAAGGAGAGCTATACCCTTGAATGTCACGTATATCTTGTGACTCGCGTTACCGTCTCGCCAGCAAGAACGACGCTGCACACACAGGATCCTTCTGCAGTAAAGCTTTAATGCGTCTTAAGAGGGAGAGCATAAGCTTACGACAAGTAAAATGGAGACCCCCAAACAGCAGAAACCCATCCCTTATATAGGAAACTGTTCTCCGCTTAGGATGTGTCAGTCCCTGATTGGCTGTTACTCATCAGGCTATATGACGCCACGGAAGAGGCAGAGCACAACAAGTGGAAAGTTCCTTCGCACATGCGCAGATTACTTGTTTACCAGTTTGGGACACAGGATGTCAGCGCCATCTTGTAATGGTGAATGTGAGTGCGGCCTCTCACAATATCTTGGCCATCTACTTGAACTTCTTGCACTAGGTATTTCTGGACATGCAGTTGAGTCTGGGACTAAACTGGGACCATCCCGATACTCTGGCTTACTTTGTTTCTCTTGATCTCACTGGCAATGGTCCATTCTACTGCCTTCTAACAGTTTTCATTTACATTCACCATTTGGCTTATTACACAGGAAAGTCAATTTCTAACTTCCTTACCACCACCACTTTAAAAAATATTTAATTTATTATTCTTTATTCAGATTACATCCTGATTGTTATTCCCTGGCTTGTATCTTCCCATTCTTACCCTCCCTCCCTCCCTCTTCTGCCCTATTCCCTTTCCCTAGGCCTGTAACAAAAGAGAACCTCCTCCCCCACCACATGACCATAGCCTATCAGGCCTCATCCTGTTAGCCTGATTCCCCTTCCTCTGTGTGCCCACTGGGCCTCCCCACCAATGGAAGGTGATCATATCGGGGACGCCACATAGCACTATTCTCAATTTTCTAAGAAAGTGTCAGATTGATTTCCAAAGTGGTTGTACAAGTTCACACTACCATAAGCAATGGAGGAGTGTTCTCCTTTTTCCACATCCTTGTCAGCATGTGCTGTAATTTGAATTTTTTATCTTAGCCATTCTGGTAGGTGTAAGATATAATCTCAGAGTCATTTTGACTTGTATTTCCCTGACAACTAAGGACTTTGAGCATTTCTTAGGTGCTTCTCAGCCATTCGATGTTCTTCTGTTAACAAGTCTCTGTTTATCCATTTTTAATTGGATAATTTGGTTTGGTAGTGTTTCATTTCTTAAGTTCTTTATATATTTTGGATATTATATATTTTAGATGTAAGGTTCGTGAAAAACTTTTCCCAGTCTGTAAGTTGTCATTCTGTTCTATTGACAGTGTCCTTTGCCTTACAGAAACTTTTCAGTTTCATGAGGTCCAAACTTATACAACCACTTAGGAAATCAATATGAATCATTCTCAGAAAACTGAGAATAGTGCTACCTCAAGACTCAGCTGTACTACTCCTGGGCATATACCTGAAAGATGCTTCACAATACAACAAAGACATTTGATCAACTGTGTTCATTGCAGCTACATTTGTAATATCCAGAATGTAGAAACAACCTAAATGTCCATCAACTGAAGAAGGGATAAAGAAACTGTGGTGTATTTACACAATGGAATACTACTCATCTATTAAGAACAAGGAAATCTTTAGATCTGCAGGCAAATGGATGGAACTAGAAATGATTGTCCTGAGTTACGTAACTCAAACCCAGAAAGACACAATTGTTATGTAGTCACTTATAAATGGATATTAGCCCAATATAGATTTCTTCTAAGAGACTCCACCGAAGACTCGCTTCTGGACTTTGGGCAGAGTGCTGAGAGGGGTATGGAATAATGGGAGGATGGAAGGACCCAGAGTGCTCTGGAGCCCCACAAGGAGGCCATCAAGGCTGGTGGATCTGGACCCAGGGGGACCTGCACAAACTTTTGCTCCAACCAAGGACAATACATGCAGTAAACCTGGACCCCATGTTCAGATACAACCAATGGACAGTGCATTCTCCATGGCTGTGGGGAGAGTAAGGACTGCCTCTGACCACCACCAATTTTTAGCACCAGATCTCTTTATCTCTTTCCCCAAATCCCGTTCTTGACCACTTAGAAAATTCCTGACTTTCTTTTCCTAGAATAATGTGCTGTAAGTCTAGAAATTATGTCTGTAACAACTGGCATCATTGATATATTCATACCTATGTGCTAAGAAATAATGTGTTTTTTCATATTTCTTTGATTCTCTAGAGATCCAAGTTGGTGGCACTGAGTGCACATGGTATCTGAACAGCAGGACAGCAGTGAGAGCAGATGACTGATTGTCCATGCTGTGGGCCCCAAAACCCCTACATCAGCATTTTCCAGGTAAAATAAGAGACCACAATGTGAAAAACTTGTTGATCCAACCTCAAGTCACCCAGTCAAACTCAGGAAAATCTTCCAGGCTCCCACCAGCATGCAGCCTCAGCCTCAGGCCACATGTCTGCCCCCACCTTCTGTGAATACCTTCTGGGTATGAGAGGCTGTGAGGTTCCAACTGTGGGTGCCCACTCTTACCACCACTTGGTAGACACTTTCTTGCTCCTACAGCTCAGGTTCCCAAACTCAGAACTTCCCATGGAATGGATACCTTCTGATACTGGGGCAGGCAGCTCCAACCTTGGGCTTTCTGACTCAGTGAGCACAATGCGAGCACAACGTCTGAGCACAGTGTCTGGGAAGTGAGACCTCATTAACTTGGAGCAAGAAAGCTAGTTAGTAGGGCAACCAACTCCAGGACTTTCCTTGGCAAGAGGAGGGTCCCTGGGCTCCTGACGACACTACTTGGTCCTCAGGATCATACATCTGAGGAGATCCTCTGGTAAGTCCCTGAGAACCACACACTAGTCCAAGAAAATCCCCAAAAATCTAAGGAGGGCACCTACCGGAACATTCAGCCTTCTTCTCAGGACTCTTCACACATACACACAAACACACACACACACACAAACACACACACACACAAACACACACACACACACACCAAAAAAAGAATCTACCAGCCAGCACTATAGACAACCAAATGGCTAAAGGCCAAGATAAAAACACAGTCAACAAAAACCAGGGCAATATGGCATCTTCAGAACCCAGTTATCCTACAGCAAGCAGCCCTAGATCTCCTAACACAACTGAAACTCAAGAAAATGATATTAAATCTATATGACTTATGAATTGTATGAAAATGGAGGAAATGAAGAAAATCCTTATGAAATACAAGAAGGTATAAGAAAACCATTGAGGCCTTTAGAGAGGAAATGAATAAATTACTGAAAGAATTACATAAAAATACAAACAAGCAGGTGAAGGAATTCAGTAAAATGGTTCAAGATCCGAAGATGGAAATGGAAACAGTAAATAAAGTGCAAATTGAGGAAATCCTGGAGAGAGAGAACAAAACAGGAACTACAAAGGTAAGCATCTCCAACAGAATACAAGGGATGGAGGAAAGTATATCAGGTATAGAAAAACACAACAAAAGAAATCGATGCATCCATGAAAGAAAATGTTAAATTGAGAAAACTCTGGACACAAAACATTCAAGAAATCAAGGATACTATGAAAAGACAGAACCTACAAACAATAGGAATAGAAGAAAGAAAAGATTCCCAGCTCCAAGGCGTAGGAAATAATTTCAACAAAATCATAGAAGAAAATTCCCCCAATCTAAAGAAAGAAATGCCTATAAGCATATAATACAGTAGACCAGAAAAGAAAACCCTCCTGCAACATAATAATCAAAATACTAAATGTACAGAACAAAGAAAAATATTGAAAGCTGCAAGGGGAAAAGGCCAAGTAACATATACTGGCAAACCTATCAGAATCACACCTGATTTCTCAGCAAACATAATAAAAGCCTGAAGGGCCTGGGCAGACATCTTGCAAACCCTAAGAGACCACAGATGCCAGTCCAGACTACTATACCCAGCAAAACTTTCAGAAATCATAGATGGATAAAACAAGATATTCTACTACAGAACCAAATTTAAACAATGTCTATGCTCAAATCCAGCACTACAGAAGATACTAGAAGGAAAACTTCTACCCAAGGAGGCTAACTACACCCCCTCAAAAAAACCCCAGAGGATATAAAAAGCTTCACTAGAGCAAAATCAAAAGCAGACAAGCATACAAACACACTTCCACAACCAACACCAAAATAAAAGTTTCTAACAGTCACATCAATGGACTCATCTCGCCAATAAAAAGATACAGATTACTGTTAACAGAATAGATGCATAAAAAGGACTCATCATTCTACTGCATACAAGAAACATACCTCAGCCACAAAAATATATGTTACCTGAGAGTAAAGGGCTTGAAAACTTGTTCAATCAAACATACCCAAGAAGCAAGCTGGAATAACCATTCTAGTATCTAATAAAATAGACTTGCAACTAAAATTATTCAAAAGAGATGAGAATGGACACTTCATACTCATCAAGGGAAAATTTCACCAAGATGACATCTCAATTCTGAACATCTATGCCCCAAGTATGTATGTGTGTGTGAATATATATTATATATATGCACCCACATTCATAAAAGAAACATTACTAAAGCTTAAATCACACATCAATCCCCAAACATTAACAGTGGGAGAATTCAACACCCCACTTTCACCAATGAACATATGATTGACACATAAACTAAATGGAGAAATAATGAAACTAACAGATGCCATGAATCAAATAGACCTAACAGACATCTACAGAACTTTTCACCCAAACAAAAAAGAATATACTGTCTTCTCAGCACCTCATGGAACCTTCTTCAAAACTCATCATAAAGCAAGCCTCATCAGAAACAAGAAGATTGAAATAATCCCTTGATTCTCTGTCTTAGCCATTTTATTTATTTTTTGTCCTAGCCATTTTTAAGATCTTGTTTACTAATATAAATCTAAATTTCTATAGCATAACTCTTAAGAAATAGAACTTAAATAATGTCTAAGGAATAGAATTAAACTCATCCACTGTAGTATGACTCTAATGGGTAGAAAGATTTATTAATAAAAATATCACAGCAGGTATCCAAGAAATTCTGTATTTTAGAAAAATTATAGTAATATAAAAGTTCAGAAAATTTATTTCTGATAACTAACTTGATTGGAATACCATATACTTCATGAATATATCAAACTATGACACTGAATCTTCATACAATTATCTAATTATACTTAAAATTTTATCTTTAAAATCCTTACAGATTACTTTTCTTGGACATAAAATATAAGACTCAGAGTCAAGATAAATAATATTCGATGCAATGGTTTTAAAGTAAAAATTAATACAAAAATCTGATTGACAAAGTAGAAACATTTTAAATAAAAACAGTAAAAATGTGTCTATTCATACCAAAACAAATGAAAAAAAGAGAAAAATATTATCACCTACTGTCTTAGAGTTACTATTGCAATGATGAAACAACATTGCCAATGAAACTTAGATAGGAAATGGTTTATTTGGCTTATACTTCCATATCACTGTTCATCAGCAGCTGATGCAGAGGTCATGGAAGGGTGCTGCTTAAGCTTGCTCCAAATGGCTTGTTCAACCTGATTTCTTATAGAGCCCAGGACCATCATCCCAGTGGTGGCACCATACACCAGTGGGCTGGGCCCTTCACCATCTAATTAAGAAAATGCTTTACAGTTAAATCTTAAATCTTATGGAGACATTTTCTCAATGGAGGTTCCCTCCTCTTAGATAACTCTAGCTTGTATCAAGTTGATATAAAACTAGCCAGCACATTTACATTGTTTCTTGGATTTTAAAATGATATCTCCCAACTAAAAGCCTATAAATTGGGGAGGGCAGAGAAAAATCAGAATATTCTACATAAGAAATGAGGTAGACACAGAAGAAAATTTAGCATTCAGAAGGAGGGCAGAGAATCTAGAGAAACACGCATAGTAGAGGAAACAAAAAGGGAAGAGGGCAAGGGAAATGTCCATAGTAAAGAGTCTTTGAATGAGAAGTGTCTAATGAGAGTATAAGGTTAAATATTACTGTGTGATACAACTAGGTCTTAACTTCCTTTGATATGACATATTCATCTAAATGTGTATTTCCACTGGGGAGAATTACAGAATTCTGAGACTTGTCTCAGAAAAGGCATGGACAAGAGCAAAGGCAAATCCAGGGAGGAACAATTTTCTTCCTCAATCCCCAAAACTTATCAGTAACACTATTTGTGTATTATTTCCATCACTACTACCACCAGCATATTATTTAAGTAATCTCCAAACTCACTCTAAATGCCACGGCAAGTGAGCTTTCTTTAAATGTAATGTTTCTTCCACTGCTCAAGGAATACTTTAATACTTTAACATGGCTTCATGGTTCCTCCATGGCACCATCACATACCATACCTCATAATATTCAATGCAGCAGGCAGAGTAGGCATCATTGTTTTTAAGTAAATATATCATGTATAATAAACCAGAAAATAAGAATAACTATAGCACAAGAAATACAAGTTGCAAATTCAACATTCATACTTTGAAACTATAATCACTAAAAGAACAAGGGGAAAATCAAAGCCAGTCATGTACACAATCTGCCTCATTACATCCAACCTATCTCCATATAAACCCATAGAGGTTTTCCTGTGTCATTTTCATTATTTTAAAGTTTAAGTAACTACTAAATTGATACTTAAAGCAACTCTTGAATTTTTTAACTTGAATAAACTCTAAATGTCTCCTATAAGGTTGAATTCTGGTTATTATATCTAGAACAGAGAAGAATCATTAGCTGATCCTTTAATTAAAATCTTATTTACAATATGTGAACTAGTCATTACTCTTCTTCAAATGAGATAGATTACTTTCATTAAACGTATTAATGCTCATTAGTAAAAGATCATGTCTCTGAACTTTCTATAGCCTTAGATTGATCACAGAGCTATAGGTTCCATCAAAACTTGTAATATATTTGTGATCTTAAATATCCCCCAAAGTCCCATGTATTAAAGCTGTGGCCCCAAGCTTAATGCTATAGGAAAGTGAGAGAAACTTTAAAATGTGAATTTTGCTGAAAGGTTTAGGTCATTGAGACATGCCCTCAAAGAGGACATTGGGACCCTGGTCATGAGGATGTATTCTCCAAGATATAGTGCCTTACAGCTGGCCCAAAGCTACAGGAGCCAAACAAGTATGGACTGTCATTTACTACACAGCATTGAAAAAATACTTTCTTCTTTGTAAATTTGATTAATCTCAGATTTATTGCTGTAACAGGAAACTTACTGACAACAACTTGACATGCTGCCATCTAAAATCAAGGTACCAGGTCCTTCCAAAGTGAACAAAAGGCTGTACTTCTCAGCAAAGATGTATATTGAGTACAGGCATGTTGTTTTATCTGGCTAGGGAGATGATTCACTGGGTAAGAATGCTTTTGTGCAAGTGTGAGGACTTGAGTTCAAATCCATAGCACCTATATGAAAATCCAGGTGTGGCCTCCCTTGCTTATAGCAGCAAGCCTCTGCATCAGTAAGTAGCTCTGGCTACCAGCCTAGCTCTGAGTTCAAGTGAGAAGCCTTGTCTCAAGGAAATAAGGCAGAAAAAGACAGAATAGGATACCGAGCACCCTCTTCTGGTCTCCATGGATACACACACACTGCACATAACACACATACAAACAGAGTTCACTGGTCTTTTCCTTTGGATTTTATTTTATAGTATTAGATCTTGAGGCAGACCTAAATGTCTAGTACTATACTGTTATGCTGTTCAATGCAGTAGCAACCATTGTGTAATTTTAACTTATTTACAACTAAAGATAATTCCCAATTGTATTTAATGATTGCACTTGTTACTTTCCAAGTGCTTAATAGTCACATGCCAGTAGAGGTGTCTACACTGGACAGTGGGGATACAGAAGATTTCCATCATCACAGGAAGGTCTACTGAACAGAGCTGCTGTAGCACAGCCCAGAGCCCCCACTCCTTTTCTAGTAATGGGATTCAAATGGAGCTCTAATTCCTCAGCTTCTCCCTCCTGACACTCTGAACAGATTTAAATATTGAAATAAATCCCCTACTACACCTAAGCTTCAGTCAAAGGGGAGAGTCTGGCCATTTTGTTATTAGCTTATCAGCTCACTTTGTGATTTTTAAAAATATATTATTCTAAAATCCCATTTACCCAGACCATATTTAGTAGCTGTTTGAAGCTATTCATTTCATAGAAACTGACTTCCAGCACATGACTCCTGGCTTCCTCATCCCCTAATGTGCTCTATATGCAGCACCGCTCACAGTTGTGTCCTTTCCAGGAAAGCTTGCTTCTATCAGCTGCATTCACAGACCCATTTCAAATCATGCTCGGGCACTGGCTTTATGTTTTCACAGTCACAGGAAATTACTTCTTTCACCCGAGTTTCATTTCTCTCTTTTTTGATCTTTTAAATGAAAAGACTGTCTGCTGTGGCAATAAAGCATTTGTGCTCTCTGCAGCTAGATAATTGAAGGAGAAACACTGACAGGCATATTACTATATCAATAATACACTGTCCTCACAGACAAAAGGCAGAGGTACTGACCCACCACAGGTAAGGTGCAGACCATGAATTGGGTTTGCAAAAGTGAGAATAGGTTTGGATTAAGCCATGTGATAATGATCATTTTATAACAGCTACCTGGAGGCAACGTGCTATCTGTTGTTAAACTGGGGTTCAACTTGTGACCAGGGCTAGAAATCAGCTTTAATTAAATTTAAAAATGATGTTGTTGTCAGATAAAAGTTTAATTTAGTATCTGATACTGATAGTAAGAAAACATATAAGCATTTAAAATTAGTAGTCATGTGTTCTAACTCCTTAACCTGACAAGGCTAACATCATATCTTTTGGCAGAACTAAATGACTCTTTCCTAGAACCCAAGGATAATGTATTTTGAGATACAGATGCTGTCAATCTCTCATCCTATACCTATAGCCCAAATATCATTATTTGGTCATGGGCTCTTCTCACGCTGTGTCCAGATGAGGCCCAAATGACTTCTTATTACATGGCAAGTACCATTCAATCAGAACTGGCCCAAAAGATTAAACCTATTTATCATCTTTGCTCCAGAGATGTCCATGAACCAAGCAGCAGATTACTGCTGGAAAGAATATTTTTGATTCTATCCATTTTTTGAGGTCACAGGAAGGTAGGGAACAAAAATCAACATAAGGACAAAAGCCAAGGCAAATCAAAATATGTGTACACTCTCCTGATTCAAAGATAAAGCATTGATGCAGGTAGCTTAAGGAATGATGGTAAGAAAAGCATGGAAAATTATGATCATGGTGCTTGCTCTGCTCCTGTCTTTTGCATGCTGTTAGCAATAACATGCTTTACACCAATTGGATGGATTTTTTCATTTCTTTCTACCTTTCTGCTTTATTGTGACATCCTCAAAAGTAGATCCCCAAATATTTAATTTTACCATTCAATAGAAATGACTCATCAAAAGTAATGATTAGGTTCAAATAGAGAGGTGTCATTACTGTGTAGGCATACTTTTCGATCACTAGAAAGTATAATGCTAGGTTGTCTGCTCTCTATTATAAGACTGTACATATTTTACTAGATTTACTGTCTTTCTAGAGCTTTTGCCCACAACCCATCTAAAAGCTTTAAGTTCATGACACTTAAGAACAGGGCATTGCTCCAATGGTTAGAATTCATTTCTCCAGGTATAATTCCAAAAACAACAATATCCTACCACCTTTCCACTGTTTAAGTCTCTCATAATATCACCAAGAGTCATCCCCTTCAAATTCTTAGATTGTTATGAAGGTATCACCCAAAGCATTTGTTCCATCGGTATATGTTGAGTACGAGAACAAAATGTACATGGATATCTTTGCCCCATCTTCTACATATTTCTTCCTTATATTGTTCCAAAAATATCTGCTGGTTTCTACAATCTATTGGCTGTGTTCAGCTTCATGGTCAACTTACAAAGAGAAAAATGAGTTGTTACTGCTCATATAAATTTCCAGATGTATGAGGACAGTTATCATGAGCCATCCTTTGCCTCCCTTCATCCATGCTAACCACAAGTCCACTTATACCAGCTATCACCAAGATCCTTCATCATCAATCCCCAAATTAGTATATCCACAGAAATAACAAAGATCAAGACAGAAAATGATGGAATGGATATTAAAAACTAAACTACATAGACAGACCTTTAGTCAAATGCACAAAAAAAGAAAATTATAGACAAATGGAGTGTTATTATAACAGATATCCTATAAACCAGAGAATCATTAAGAAATGTTCTGAGAATGTACTACAATAAGTTGGAAAACCTATCCCAGGAAATATAAACTACCCAAACAAATCTGTAACCAGCAATGGAATCAAACTAATAACAGAGTCTCTCAACTAAGAACTTCTCAGGACCAGAAGTATTTACTACCAGACTCTACAAAACCTTTAAAGAACTGTCAGCAGTGATGCTCAAACTGGTCTACAAATAAGAAGAAATGATCTCGTATATGAGCCCAGACTTACTCTCATACCAAAACTAGTAAGGACACCAACCAAAAAAGAAAAAGAAAGGAAGGAAGGAAGGAAGGAAGGAAGGAAGGAGGGAGAGAAGAAAGAAAACTAAAGATAAAATCTTTCATGAACATTCACATAAAAAAGCCACACTAAAATAATTGTAAACTGAAGTCAATAGCATATTTAAAAGATCATACACTACTACCGCGTTTGTTATATTCTGAAATGTGGATGATTCAATACAGCAAATCAACAGAATCAAGGACAAAATTCAAATGATTATCTGAATAGACACAAAAACAAAGCATTTGGGGTAAAAGTATCCTTCATGATAAACACCCTAATGAAGTAAAGGATAGAAGGCTCATACCTCAAAATAATAAAACCTAAATACAGCAAATATACAGCCAAATTACATTACATAATACAGAAAATATTTCCTCTAAAATCTGAATAAAGGGTGTCCATGCTCTCCAATCTTATTCAATAAAATGTTGGAATTCATATACAGACCACTAAAGCAAGAAAAAAGAGCAAAAATAAGACTAGACGGAAAGGAACTCATCTAACTATCCTTATTTACAGACAATATGATCCAATATTTCTGAAAGCCTAAAGACTCTACCATAAAATTCCTAGAATTTATACTTATAGTGGCGTATCCAAATGCAAAACCAACATACAAAAATCAATATATTTTCCATATACCATGCTCAGAAACATGCTTAGATGGAAATCCTGAAAATAATATTATTCACAATAGTTGCAATAAAATGAAATAAATAGAGATTAACCTAAACAAAGAAATAAAAGATATCTATTATGAAAAATTAGATCTCCAGAGAAAATAAATTAGATATAGTAGAAGATAGAAACACCTCATGTATTCATGGGTTAGCATAATTAATATAAACATGACTACACCCACAAATTGAATACATAAATTGAATGTGTTCCCCATATAATCTATAATGACATCCTTCAAAGAAGTTGAAAATAATATCAAAATTTGTATGTACACATAAAACACCTGATACCCAATACCTGAGTAAAGTGAGTAGTATTGAAAGTATAACATCTTATTTTAAATATGCTACAGAGCCATAGTAACAAAACGAGAATGATATGAGCACAAAAACAGGCATATGAACAGGCAGAATAAGGATCCATTAACTACTTCACACTTCCTCAGCTATCTGACTCTCAAGAATGGTGGCAAAAACGTATGTTGGAAAAGACAAATTCTTCAAGAATTATATCAAGGAAACTAGATATCCTGACGTAGAAAAAAATGAAACTAGATCCTTATCTCTAACTTTGCACAAAATTCAATTTAAAATGGACCAAACATATAAGTGTTAGTCAATGAAATATTCAAAGTGCTAAAGGAAAATACTTTTTTTGGTAACCATATTTATTTGACTTGATCTGTCCAGAAACAAAATATTTTTAAATCTGCGTGGATGATTCACAGGAAACAATAAAGACAGAGACAACAGAATTTATCACACAGTAGACATGGACCACTAAAATATACTACATGGAAATTTCCATTCTATATTAATTGAATTCATAAACACTTTAAGAGAGAAGCATAGACAATGACTTTCTGAATAAGGTTCCAATAACTGGGGAAATAATAGCGAGACTTAACAAATGAAATTGAGTAAAATTTTAAAATTTTATTTATTAACTTTATATCCCTATTGCAATCCATCCCTCCTTTACTCCTGGCCTCAGTCTCCCACAATTTTCCCCTTCTCCTCAGAAAAGGGGAACACTCCCAACCTGCCCCAGCTCAATGAGTTGCATCAGTACTAAGCACATCCTCTACCACTGAGGCCCAACAAGGCAGCCCACCTAATTCAAAGTGATCCAAAAGCAAACAACAGAGCTCATGTCAGAGACATCCTCCACTCTAACTTCTAGGGGGCCCACCTGAAGACCAAGCTGCCCATCAGCTATATATGTGTAGGGGACCCCTAGGTCCAGTACATGCATGCTCTTTGGTTGGCAGTTCAGTTTCTGTGAGGCCCCATGATCCTTGGTTAGTTGACTCTGTTGGTCTTCTTGTGGAGTTCTTGTCCCCTCTGGGTCCCTCTATCCTTCCTCCAACTCTTCCACAAGATTCCCAATCTCCACCTAATGTTTGGCTCTAGGTCTTTACATCTGTTTCAATCTACTGCTGGGTGGAGCCTCTCAGAGGACAGTTATGCCAGTCTCCTGTCTGCAAGCATAGCAGAGTATCATTAATAGTGTCAGAGGTTGGCTCTCCCCTATGGTGTGGGTCTCAAGTTGGGCCAGTCATTGTTTGACCCTTCACTTAATCTCTATTAAATCTTTATCCCTACACACCTGGTAGGCAAGATTAATTTGGGGTAGAAGGTTTTGTGGGTGGGTTAGTGTCCCCTTCCCTCCACTGGAAGTCCTGCCTGGCTATAGGAGGTGACTACTTCAGTCTCCATATCCCTAGCTACTAGGAGTCTCAGCCAGAGTCACCCCCATATCCTCCCAAGAGCCTACCCAGTCATGGGTCTCCTGCTTGTCCCAGAAATGTGCCCCTCATCAGTTTCCCTTTTCTCTCTCAACCCTCTCACCTCCCATGCCCACTCTCCCTAAACCTGATCCCTACCCTCATTCCACTTCCAACCTCCTCTCTCACTCTCTCTTTTCATCCACTTCTGATGTCTACTTTATTTCCCCTTCTGAGGGAGATTCAAGCATTCTCACTTGGGCCCTCCTTGTTACTTATCTTCTTTGGGTATGTGGATTGTAGAATGATTATCCTGTACTATATGGCTAATATACACTCATAAGTAAGTATAAGTGTGTCTTTCTGGATCTCGGTACCACACTCAAGATAATATTTTCTAGTTCCATCAATTTGCCTGAAAATCATATGATTAAAAGGCTTCTTGACATCAAGAATAATCAATAGAATGAAAAGACAACCTAGAAAAAATTTGTCCAATATTCATCTAACAAGAGATGTCTATTCAAAATGAATATATTTTAACTCCAAAATTAAATACCAGAATAACAAATAATCTAAGCAATAAATACATGCACCTATCACTTGTTTTCCTCATATGTGATATCTAGATTTTTAAACATGTGAAAGTAGAAGGGGTATTAATTGAAAATAAGAAGGGCGCCAACTGGAGGAGGAACAAAAGCTGCTATTAAGGGATTATATATACCTGTATGAAAATTTATACTGAAACTCATCAGTTTGTACAAATATGATACAGTATGAAATAATATCAATATTTTAGTAATGTTTTATAAAATATGAAAGTAAAAGAACTATCTGAAAGGGCAATATGAGGAGGGATAGGAACAAAAAATGAAATAGAAATGAATATGATCAAAGTAAATTGTACACATGTACATAAAATGAAAGACATTATTTTGTACAGCCAATACAGCAAGTTATACCAAGTATACTAAATAAATAGCCTCAGGCTTGATATATAGTAAATATTCAGTAATATGTGTAGTCATTATTATTATTTCTGCCATTTTACTAAGCTGATAAAACATCTCCAATGTTTTTCTTTGAACTAAAATATTGTTTACTTGATATCCAAAGTGATATCCAAAGTGAACCCAAACTAGTATAAAGAAAATGGATTGCTTTGAACACATTATTTCTTCACTTTTCCTTAAAAGACCATATGATTCAACCTTTCTAATCATCTATCCTCTTTTATCCAAATGAAGAGTGCATAGTTTCCTGAAGAGTTTATTTTCTTTCCATCATTCTTGTCACTTCCTCCACTGAAATTCCTTTCATTCCTTCAAGATGAAACTCAAATGTAGTCACAACAGATAACTCTGTTTTCTGAATCTCCAAAGATAAGGTTCACTTGGCTCTTGTGGTACTCATCACATTGCATCCTATCCATAAACATATGTCTTCCATATCCCACAGGTACAGATGGTATCTTCCAGCAATGTATCCAGTGTAGTTAGTCCATTGTAGTAAGATCCTACATTGAAGGATATTACAATGATTACTGCGTGAATTTTAATAACAACTTGACTTAATGATGAGATTCATCGAATAGCTGACTGTGGGGTACCAATCCCCAAATAATACCTCTACACAGAAAGCCAAAGAACTATCATGGAAGACAGAGAGGAAATATTGTAATATCTAGAGAATCAGGATATCTGAGATAAGATTGTGTCTTCTATATATGACAGGGAAGCTTCACCATGAAATCTCAACAATAGAGTTGCCTAAGTACGACTTGCATAATGACAACATCCACATAGCAATATGGATATGGGAAATCTTACAGGGACCCATCCCTAGATAAAGGACAATTAATGGCTTCTAAGAATGGAAGAATCAGTCTTCCTTAGGGATGCATCTCCTAATTGGTTATACAACACCGAGAGGTAAAACATAAACACATGTGCATAGGGGCAATGCTAAAAGGATTCAGCTGGTTGTATTTAGATACTTATTTTCACATGTACATGTAAAAATAATAGTTAAAGACAATGAGCCTGTTAATTTGAAAAGATGTGAGGGTGAGGGGACATGAGAGTAGTTGGAAGAATGGGAAAATGATCTAAAAAACATATGCGGATAAGAAATTCTTTAATAATTAATCAAAAAAGAGAGTAATGGAGCAGATATGATCTATGCCCACTACATATAGTTATGACAGTGTCATAATTAATCCTCATATACGGTATAATTAATGTACCTACTAAAATATTTCAAAGATTTTAAAAGCCCTATGTAACCTTTTACCATATTGCCTAGATTGAAAATAAAGTCTGCCAAGTTAAAAATAAATAAACCCTTGATCAAATCAAGTTCGTTGTGTTCCTGTGATATGTTTCTTTGTCTTTAATAATATATTAAAATATCAAAAGACTTTAGTTGGCAATTTAAGTTGTTCCCTCTATACCCAGGTGAAGTAAACTTAAAGGCACAGTTCAAGGTTCCCTTACACAAACCAGCGTCTCTCAGAAATCACATCGTTCTTTCTTTTTAATTTTTTTCTTCTCTCATGACATTACACCCCAACCACATCCTCTTCTCCTTCCATCCCTCCCAGGCCCCCCCACACACACCTCCTCTCTACCCCAGATCCACTACTGCTTCATTTTCCTTTAGAAAAGAGCAGACCTTCCATGGATAGCGCAACTGACCCCTACCCCCTTTTTTCCCACAATCCCCTCCCCTCCTCTGTTTCCCTTCAGAGAAGAGCAGCCCTCCCATGGATATCAAGCAACCCAGCATGGTGGAACAAGTTACAATAAGACTAGGCACACACCCTCATATCAAGGCTGGGTGAAGCAACCAGTAGTAGGAAAAGGGCCCCAAAAGCAGGCAAAAGAGTCAAAAACATCCCATATTCCCACTGTTAACTGTTGTACAAGAGCATCAAGCTGCACAACCACATCATTCTCTCTTAATTGTCAAGTAAAAGGTAAATAAGTTTATCATGAAAAGCATGATATTTTGAAATATGTATCCATTGTAAAATGGCAATCTAATTAAAATATGCATTACCTCAAAATGTTTCCCTTGTGTTTAGTAAAAACTTAAAATTTACCCTCAATGATTTCAATAATCCAATATATTACTAGTGACTATAGATACCAATTTTTATAATACGCTCCAAAATGTACTTATCTCATCAATTTGAAATATGATATCCTTTAACAAAAATATCCCAATAACATTACCAGTCGTGAGTAACAACTATGCTATTTTCTGTCCATATAATTTTAACTATTCTAAACCCAAATATAAGTAAGATTATATAGAGTATTTTTCTTCCTGTGCCTGGTTTATTTTGCTTAACATAATGTTCTCCAGGCTTGTCTAAGTTGTTGGAAATTACAAAATGCCCTTCTTTTTGAAAACTGAATATATATTATATGTGTAAATATATGAATGATTTATGTAACACATTCTGTATCCATTTATTTATTTACTTCATCATGATAACCGCAAATAATGTTGTGTCAGTTCTTCTTTCATTGTTATGACAAAAATATCTGATAAAAAAAAAATTAAGAATAAAAATGTATTATTTCAGTGTAGAGGAATTTTAATCCAGCAACATAGCTACTCTGGCAAGGAATCATATCCAAAGACCTAGACCTAGGTTTGTGTGATTCAGCTGGAATACAGACACACCCTTAGTACATCCTTTTAATCTCAAAAAGATGTCTAATTGAGGGGCAGACAAAGTGACTAATCAGATAAAGATTTGACAGAATAAGTCAGAAATAGGATATGCCCAGCTCTCAGGAGAGAGAGGCTACTTAAGAGCAAAGTAGACACATACACACACACAAAGAGAAAGAGAGAGAGAGAGAGAGAGAGAGAGAGAGAGAGAGAGAGAGAGAGAGAGAGAATATAGTTCAGTGGAGTAGAGAACAGGAATACAGTAGAGTTTGTGTATTCAATATAGCACAGATTGGTGCAGTTCAGCTGAGTTCATGGCAGGCAGTTTGGTGCAGAATGGTAAAGGATAAATTTTGGAGGCTGAAACATTCTAGGCCTAGGTTGGCAGACAGAAGCTGGAATCTGAACCTCCAAGGCCCAGATTTTCAAAAGATTATATTGTACAGAGGCTAGAAGTGCATAGGCCTAGACCTAGGGATATTAGTAAGAAACACTCTGTGCTCAGCCCAAGCTGTGTATTAGTAAAGCTTGGGTATGTGTATGGCTCTCATCTCATCCCTTCTTCTGAGAAAACAAAAACAACATTTGCACTTCAGTCCATAGTTTGAGGCAATACAATCCATCATGAGAGGGAAGGAAAGGTGGCAGAAGTGAGAGGTAGCAGATGATCACACTGTGTTCATAGACAAGAAACAGAGAGACATAAACTAGCACATAAATCTCCTTCTTAGCCCAACATAGAGGTCAGGAGAGATGCTGGGACTACTTGCTGGATTCCAGGTGTAGCTTTGAGGGTGGTATGGAAGAATGAGGGAATGAAAGGACCCAGTGGGTTCAGGAACCCCACAAGGAGACCACTAAGGCTGGTGGATCTGGACCCAGGGGGCCTGCACAAACTGTTGTACCAACAAGGACAATGCATGCAGTAAACCTAGACCCTCTATTCAGATCTAGTCAATGGACAGCGCATTCTCCACAGTTGTGGGGGGAGAGCAGGGACTGACTCTGACATGAACTATGGTGTCCCTAATTTGATCACCTTCCCTTGGAGGAGAGGGGAAGGGGAAGCAGGATATCCAGATGAGACCTGATAGGCTGTGGTCATATGTAGGGGAGGAGGTCCCCTTCTGTCAGAGGTCTAGGGGAGGGGAATAGGGTGAAAGAGGGAGGGAGAGAGGAACGGGAAGATACAAGAAAAGGGATAACAATCTGGATGTAATCTGAATAAATTATAATAAATTGAAAATAGAAATAAACTAAAAGATAAAATAAAAGAACCAAATCCATAAAATGTTGTCACCCTTATTCAGGGTCAGTCTTTTGACATCAATTATCTCAGTACAGAAACTCCATCACAGATATGTCTAGAAATGTGTCATCTAGGCAATAGTACATCCCGTTGAATTAACAGTATTCACAACTAATTGCTGTAATGAACACGAGAGTAAATATTTCTCTTCCACATATTAATCTCATTTCTTTTATGTTTAATTTCTGTTATATATAATAATGGTCATTTTATAGTAGCTCTATTTTTTAAATTTAGGAATCTTCATACCTATTTCCATAAAAGTTGAAATAACTGATATTCCCACCAACAGTGTGCAAGTGTTCCCTTCTCCCCATAGCCTCATAAGTACTAGATTTTTTGTAAGTAAAAAATTATTGAAATATGTTAAACAGGATAACAAATGATATCAAATGTGCCTCTTCTAAGAAAATGCTGTTAGACTCATCTTTTGGTTATTAAGAAAAGTTTGATACATAACATGAAAATACCTTTCAACCAAATGTTGAACTCATGATTTCAGTATCAGAACTAATAACATCCACTGGTTCTCAAGACTGGCCATACTCTGAATAGATAGCTTCCTCTAAAACTACACATCATTGCTCAGTTATCAAAATATCATGGAATGGCAAGACTCCTGCCCCCAGTATTTAGTTGTTGGCAATCTTTCACTACAATTTGCAATCCAAGCGAACATAACAATGCTATCAATAGTTCAAACTAACTTGATCTCAGACAGTAGCAAGTGTTGAGGACTTGGCGTCCTTCTGATAACTGTTAACTCATTTGATTATTCTTATTCTACTCGAGGTGATGTCTTGTGGCTTTAATTTGAATTTCCCTGATAGCTATAGACATTGAACATTTTCTTATGTATCTCTTAATCATTTGAATTCTACTTTTTAAAAAACATGTATTCAGGTCTTTTGCTCATTGTTCATTTATTTGGTTTTCTTGGTATTGGGTTGGATTCTATATATATATGTTGGATAATAACTTCATAAAAGATGTACAGTTTGCAAATATTTTCTGGTACTCTGTCTGTTGTCACTCTATTGATTATTTTCTTTGCAAGGAAATGGCTTTTATGCTTTGTAGGAACATATTTATATATTTTCATTTTACTGTCTGCTTATATGTGTGTGTAGAAAACATATGTGTGCATATGTGTGCAGTATACGTATGTATGTGTATAGGTATACATGCATTTGTGCATACATGTGTGTGGACGCCAGGGGTCAATGTCATGTGGCTTTTCCAATAGCTCGCCACCTTTTTTTTTTTCTTTTTTTTTTCCTTTTTTTTTTTTTTTTTTTTTTTTTTTTTTTTTTTTATTAATTTATTCTTGTTACATCTCAATGCTTTATCCAATCCCTTGTATCCTCCCATTCCTCACCCCCCCCATTTTCCCATTATTTCCCTCCCCTATGACTGTTCTTGAGGGGGATTACGTCCCCCTATATATTCTCATAGGGTATCAAGTCTCTTCTTGGCTACTTGCTGTCCTTCCTCTGAGTGCCACCCAGGTCTCCCCCTCCAGGGGACATGGTAAATGTGAGGCACCAGATTACGTGAGAAAGTCGTATCACACTCTCCACTCAACTGTGGAGAATATTCTGACCATTGGCTAGATCTGGGAAGGGGTTTAAAGTTACCTCCTGTATTGTCCTTGGCTGGTGCCTTAGTTTGAGCGGGACCCCTGGGCCAAAATCTGCCTATCATATTGTTCTACTTGTAGATTTCTGGACCCTCTGGATCCTTTATTTGCTGTTCTCCCATGCGTCTCTCATTTAGAGTCCCAATAGGATGCCTTCCCCTCTGTCCCAGTTTCCTGGTAAGTGAAGGCTTTCGTGGGACATGCCCTTGGGCTAGTATGCAGATATAAGTGAGTATATACCATTGATTCTTTCTGCTCTGGGTTAACTCATCATTATGATCACTTTCTAGCTCAATCCATTATCCACAAATTTCGGAATATTCCTTGTTTTAATAGCTGAGTAGTATTCCATAGTGTATATGTACCACAGTTTCTTTATCCACTCTTCTACTGAGGGACACTTAGGCTGTTTCCATGTTCTGGCTATTATGAATAAGGCTGCTATGAACATGGTTGAGCAAAGTTTCTTGTTGTGTGCTGGAGCATCTTCTGGGTATATTCCAAGGAGTGGAATAGCTGGGTCTTGAGGAAGCCCTATTCCCATTTTTCTGAGATAGCACCAGATAGATTTCCAAAGTGGCTGTACTAGTTTGCATTCCCACCAGCAATGAAGGAGTGTTCCTCTCTCCCCACATCCTCGCCAGCATGTGGTGTCGCTTGAATTTTTGATCTTAGCCATTCTGATGGGTGTAAGATGGAATCTCAGAGTTGTTTTGATTTGCATTTCCCTGATGACTAAGGAGGTTGAGCATTTCTTTAAGTGTTTCTCAGCCATTTGATACTCCTCTGTTGAGAATTCTCTGTTTAGTTCCAAGCCCCATTTCTCAATTGGGTTATTCGGTTTGGTGGTGTTTAATTTCTTGAGTTCTTTATATATTTTGGATATTAGACCTTTGTCAGATGTAGGGTTGGTGAAGATTTTTTTCCCAGTCTGTAGGCTGTCGCTTTGTTCTCTTGACAGTGTCTCCTGCCTTACAGAAGCTTCTCAGCCTCATGAGGCCCCATTTATTAATGGTTGACATTAAGGCCTGGGCCGTTGGTGTTCTGTTCAGGAAGTTGTCTCCTGTGCCAATATGTTCCAGGCTCTTTCCCACTTTTTCTTCTAAGTGGCTTAGTGTCTCTGGTTTTATGTTGAGGTCTTTAATCCACTTGGATTTGAGTTTTGTGCAAGGTGACAAATATGGGTCCAGTTTCATTTTTTTACACATAGACCTCCAGTTAGACCAGCACCATTTGTTGAAGATGCTATCCTTTTTCCATTGAATGGATTTGGCTTCTTTGTCAAAATCAAGTGACCATATGTGTGTGGATTCATATCTGGGTCTTCGATTCGATTCCACTGATCAACCAGCCTGTTGCTGTGCCAGTACCATGCTGTTTTAAGTACTATTGCTTTATACTACAGTTTGAGATCAGGTATGGAGATTCCTCCGGAGCACCTTTTATTGTACAAGATTGTTTTAGCGATTCTGGGTTTTTTGTTTTTCCATATGAAGTTCAGAATTGAACTTTCAATGTCTTTAAAAAATTGTGTAGTTATTTTGATAGGGATTGCATTGAATCTGTAGATTGCTTTTGGTAGGATGGCCATTTTTACTATGTTAATTCTCCCGATCCATGAGCAAGGAGGATCACGCCATCTTCTCAGGTCATCTTCAATCTCTTTCTTCAGAGTTTTGAAATTTTTTTCATACAAGTCCTTCACTTGCTTAGTTAGGGTAACTCCTAGATATTTTATATTGCTTGTGGCTAGTGTGAAGGGTGTGGTTTTCCTAATTTCTTCCTCTGCAAGCTTGTCATTTGTGTATAGGAAGGCTACAGACTTTTTTGAGTTAATTTTGTATCCAGCCAATTTGCTGAAGGTGTTTATCAGCTTTAGGAGTTCTCTGGTGGAGTTTTGAGGGTCACTTATGTACACTATCATATCATATCATATCCTTTTTGAAGACAGGCTTTCTTACTGAATCTTGAGTTTACCAATTGGCTAGACTGGCTAGCCAGCAAGCTCTGGGAACCTGCTCTAGTCTGCTGCCATAGCTCTGGTATTACAGATGTGCATTGCTACACACAGCTTTTAACATAAATGCTAAGGATTGAACTCAGATAGTCATATTTGCATGTCAAATACTTTACCAACTGGGTCATCTCCCCAGATCCTATATATACATTCATCAACACATACAACTGCTGCTCTTTTCTCAGAATAAGTTCTTAGAAGCTGTATAGCACTTTGGGGTTGTCACAGAGATGACTTAAAAAATAACATTCAAAGAAAACCCTCACCAGAAAGAGTGCTGAGAAACAATTGCTTCCTGAAGGGAGGAGGAGGCACATGAAATTCAGGAAGAAAACAATCCTACCAGTCTCAGAAAAATAAAACGTTGATGATTCACAAGTTTTCCTTGCCAAAGTTATGGATGCACTAAACAGCTACTAGGGAAGGAGACTCTCTAACTGGCTAAACTGCCTCCTAGTTGCCCAGAGAGCACCAGGGATGCAATTTTCTTGAGTTTTCACCAAGCTTTGGATGACTTTCTTGGTGATTCAGATTCCTTTTTAGCTACCCCTGCTCTGGTAACCCTTCAGTTGCACTCTGTAAGTAACACCAATAAACTCATTGGTTCACCAAGTTGAAGGTCAGTGGTATCATTCATTTTAATCTGTAGTGGATTCTGATTCCCTATCTAGGGCAAGTAGATATATATGTTCACATCACCCAGGAAGTTGCACACAAGAAAAGAGCCAACCCAATTGCTTAGAAAGCTAAACACAGCCAGGCACAGTGGCACACACCTGTAATCCCAGCACTTGGGAGGCAGAGGTAGGCAAATTTCTGTGAATTCTAGGCCAGCCTGGTGTACAAAATGAGTCCAGGACAGCCAAGGCTACCCAGGGAAACTCTGTGTCAAAACAAAAACAAAAACAAAAATGAGAGGGGGGCAGCTAAACACAAATTCTCACATGCAGGATATACTTGGCAGGTAGCAGAGAAAGAACAAATGCAAAATGCAAAGGAAAAGGAAGTTGTAATAGAGCCAAGGAGGAAAAGTAAAAGTAAAAGTCAAGTCCTATGAATACCCAATAAAGGATAAGTAAAAAAATAAGAATGTTCATTGGTGGTAGCCCTAATAATCAAATTGAATAGACTTGTTGGTGAAAAAAAGAAAAAAGAAAGAAAGAAATTCACATCAAGGAACTCTTTCCCTAACTGATTTGGGATCAGGAGAAGGAAAAGGCTGTGGTCCCATGGTAAGGTACCACTCAAAGCAGAAAGAGACAGCATATAGAGAGGCTGACATGACAGCTCCAGAAGTGAGCAGCAGGATCCAGTTGTTGAAGCAGAGAAATACTCCCTGCCCTGCTGCCTTTACTGCTGAGTTCAACAAGACTGGAGGACAGCAGCTTCAGCATAACTTTGAAAGCTGCTGGTTTCAGTGGCACCTGGGAGGAAGTAGAAATGGTCATCAGGGTGACACAGAGAATCTAGCTGCACAAGGTGCTGAGACTGGCAGAATGCATATGCCTTCAGGTGCTAGAAAGAGCAATAAAGAGAAAAGCATTATTTGACTGAAAAGAAGTAGGATTTCTCAGAATTTTTTTTAAATGTCAAAGGCTGTGAAATGTGTCTGGATCAAGAAAAGGCTCTGGTGTGTGATTTTCTTCTCAAACTCTTGAAGAGAAATGAAATGCCAGATGTATTGTGGAAATTGAACAAGATACCACATAGCGATGGGTGGGTAGGGGAATAAATTGAAGTGATAGTGGAGCAAGGAAAGGCTATCCTTTTATGTGGCCTGTCACGCCTCTCTCATGGAAACTGATGATATCATATTTGAGAGAAGTAGGGTATAAAGATTAAAGGGGGATGGGTTAAATATAGCCAGATACATAATGTTCAGATAAAACCACTCTGTCAATATTCAGACAAAGCCAGAAGGACTGAAATAAGACATCGTTAAGTTATAAATCTAGAAGCCAAAGGGAAATAAGCTAGAAGCAAAATTCTATAAGTGGTACAAGTTCTTGGCATTTTTTTTTTTCTATAGGAAGAAAAAAAATCACAGAAAGTATTTGAGTAAAGAAAATAAATCTCAGCAGAAAAAGAGTTGGAAAGTTACGAAAATAAAAGCATTATGTACAATCCTCCTAATGAGAACCATTGAGATAGGTGTCTGGAGTAGGAAGTTCACATTTCAGTACCTACAAGAAGGTAGGTGGTTACAGTAAGAAAAGAGTTAGCCTACTCATCAGACAGCTGGCAACTCAAATCTCAGCTATGAAATGCGCTAGCTAGATGTTATAATAGAAATTATCTCATCTATCTGAGATCTGGTTTATCATGTGTAAAATGAGAATGAAATTGGTATCTCCAACAGAGGACTATAGGAAGAAGCTAATAAGACACAGAAAAGGAACTGAACAGATTGCTCAGTGGTTAAAACCTCTGCCTGTTCTTTCAGAGGACCTGAGTTCAATTCCTAACATCCTCATAGTGGCTCAAAAACATCGGTAACTCCAGTCCAAGGAGATCTGATACTCTCTTTTGGCTTCCACAAGTATCAGGCACACACATGATGACATACACACATGCAAGAAAAATACTCATATGTATGTAGCTTGTATTTCCTTTTTATTTCTTGAATGTACTTTTAAGACAATGTTTTGTGGCTAGCTATGGTCGTACATGCCAGTTTTCTCAGATGGAAGATGGAGGGAAGAGGATTAGCAATTCAAGGCCATCTTCATAGTGGCCAGATTCATTAGAGGCCAGTTTGGCTTATGTTAAACCCTCACTTCGGAAAAACAAAAACACACAAAACTCAATAAAATAACATCATCTTTTGAATAGTTCTTTTGTCTTCCTCATACGTTCTCCCTTGAATATAGTCCACGGCAAAAGCCAAGAAATAAACACTGGCACGATACTGTTAACTGTGGCACAAACTTCATTCAAAGCTTACCAGTTTTGTTGATTGTTTTGTCAGATTCAAATTTTTGAGGTGGTTGACGTTTATGATTCATTTGCATACATAATTATTCATAATTGGCCTCATTATATTTTCATACATGTATACAGTATATTTTGATCATATGCAGCTACAGTTACCCTCTCTTTTCCTCCTCCCACTCTTACTAATCCTCTTCCTTTTCCCAATTAACAGCTTTCCTTCTACTTGCATAATTGGAGAGAGAGAGAGAGAGAGAGAGAGAGAGAGAGAGAGAGAGAGAGTGCACGCGCACCAATGAACTTTTTTTGGGTTGCTAACATGAGCATGAGCTGAACATTTGTTTCCAGAAGCATATAAACCTTGCCAGTGGCTGAAGCGTTCAATAAACTGTCTTTCCCTCCCCCATCAACCAATGACTATATATAAATCCTCAAGGAGAAGTAAAGCTGAATGAGTCCCTCCTGTTTGTTTGATAGGGAATTGGTAGGTTTGGAGTGGGAATTTTGAAAGTTTGGTGTCTATAAAAATACAGAAATATTATAAGAATATGTTTTTGTTCTAATCGCAGGTGTGGGTAAGTGAGGCTGCTTCAAAGCCACTGACTATGGTTTGCCTCATGCTCTAGCAGGGACATGATTTGGCCAGCTGCAGATAGTTTCTGCAGTTGTGTAATGTTTGCAATTTTAGTGTTGATGAATATTAATAATTAATATTGTCATATAGTTAATAAAGCCTTATTTATTCATTAATCAATAATTTCCTCCCAAATATCACACTTTGAGACCATGATTCATTCAAAATTAAGCACAGAGATGAACATAATAACTAATCTATTATCCCACAATGAATTTATCTTCCTCCCATCCAAGGACCCAGGTACTTGTGTTATTATCTTCTCTGGAATCTATCCATTCTCCTGGCTCTCTTGCTCTCTCCTTCAAGCGGCAGACAAGCAGATAACTTATATTGCTAATCCTGCTACATGGGAATAGCTCTGAGGCTTGCAGAGACATGGATGTCTATGCATAAACAATAAGTTTTGTTGGTTACAAAATCCCCATGACTTATTACATGCTGTTCTTCATATGGCATGAATGAAATTTTACAAATGTCTTTCTTCTGCTCATACAAAGAACAGAAATCATCCTTAACTGATCTGTGTATCCTACACATCTCACACATTATTTATTTTAAATGTATATATTACATGTGAGAAAATATATATTTTCAGAACAAAAGAACTGGACACTGAAGACACTGGATCAGACTTAACAGGATTCATCCTCCAGAAAGTTGAGATGCTGACACAAGTGGTGCAGCATCCTACATGTTCTAGCCTCAACAGCTTCAGTTACTCTTCTTCATCAGAGACTGCTCCCAAGAGAGCTTTGAAGAAATCTGCTTATCTCAATTGGTCCAGTATTTTGACTGTTCCAAATAGGACTTCTATTAAGACTGAAATTTCTCAACATTCAGAGACTAGACCAAAAATACTATTGCTAGCTTGCTTAACCATTTTTTCCAGTTTCATTTGGGCCTCCAAAAATACATTCTTCATCCCAAAATCAGAGAGAAAAAAAACCTTGAGAAGGATACCCCAACTCCCTTAAGGGAGGTTGGGTATGTTTTTGGTTGTTTTCTTCGGCTATGGATGTTAATTGTCATTGGGAGTTGATTATAAGTTATTAATGGTCTTATTCAAAGAGAAAATGAGGTTAAACTCAGAGATTTCTCTCTTCTCTTTTTCTTTTCTCCGTCTTTGTTTCTTAGGTATGGAGATAGAGGTTGAAAAGAGAGAAGGGAGAATATAGAAATACCTTATAGGAATAATAAGACAAAAGGGAGATTACTATATCTACTCTTCAACTTAGAGATATTGTTATATTTAAATAAGGTTATTTTGATACATTGCTATAAATTTTGATATATTGATACAAATTCAAGGTTACTTTGTTATACACACAAGCAGACACACACACATATATATACATATATATATGCACACATATAGGTATGTATGTATGTATGTGTGTGTGTGTGTTTCTACTTTGATATGAGGTATTGTACCCATACAACTCATTTATATTACAAGGTTTACTTCCAATATTTTTATTTTTTATCTTAATTCTAACCATACTCATTTTTCTTTTTCTTTTTTTCCTTTTTTTATTATTAATTTATTCATATTACATCTCAGTTGTTAGCCCATCTCTTGTATCCTCCCATTCCTCCCTCCCTCCCACTTCCTCCCCTATTCTCCTCCCCTATGTCTGTGACTGAGGGGGACCTCCTCCCCCTGTATATGATCATAGGGTATCAAGTCTCTTCCTGGTGACCTATTATCCTTCCTCTGAGTGCCACCAGGCATCCCCATCCAAGGGACATGGTCAAATATGGGGCACCAGAGTTTGTGTGAAAGTCAGATCTCCTTCTCCACTTAACGGTGGAGAATAACCCTAACCCTAACCCTAGAAATTATCATAATGAGTGAGTTCACCCAGAAGCAAAAAGAGTTAAATGGTATATACTTCCAATATTTTTAAAGCTGCTATTACAAACTGTCTAGGATAATTATATAATGCAAGTTAATTGTTAGTTGATGTTAGCTATTGGTTTTTATAATTGTTTCATAATTGTTCTTACTATATGTTATTATATATATATTGTCTTTTATTTAGACAGAAAAGGGCAATTATTGGGGGTTGGCCTGGGGCTATGCATTCTAATTCTAATTACTGGCCCCCAAGATCTGGTCCCAGCTCAGAGGAGCACATTCTCACATATACCTGTCCTTGTTGTGTAAGCCTTGTTCCACTTATTTTAAAGTTGGTTGGATAATAAAAGATGCTGAAGCTTGGGATTTGGCAGAAGAGAGGGATATGGAGACTTGAGGTTACAGGGCTGGAGGTTGGGGAGTTTGAGAACGTTCCAGTGAGGAGAATGGACAGATTCCAGAGAAGATAATAAATGCAAATGCTTGGGATCTTGAATTGGAGGAAGATAAATTTATAGTGGAGTATAGATTAGTTATTATGTTTACCTCTGAACTTAATTTTGAATGGATCAGTCTCAGTATGTGGTTGTTTGGGGAGATTATTGATTAATGAATAAATAAAGTTTTACTAAATATATGATTAAATATTATCTATTAATATTTATCCATACTGGGGACTTTTCAGAAGGTATATAAAACATTAGAGCCCTGAGCAGTGTGTGTGTGTTGGGGACAGGGTTGTTGGTTGGTTGTGAGCCACCATATGGTTGCTTGGAATTGAACTCAGAACTTCTGGAAGAGCAGTCAAGTGCTCTTAGCAACTAAGGCCTCCAAAATATATTTGTAACCAGACTTTGCAACTTTATGGGTTATTTTTCTTCTGCCCTTCTCTGCCCCATTTATTCCATTCTTTCAATGACCTAACACTAAATAGGAGAAACAAAAAGGATAGAGAAGAAAGGAGGTGATTTATCATTAGACTACTTTCTACTGATTGGGGCTTTGAGCTCCTTGGGGCAAGTTTGATCTTCACCATCAAGGTATATAATTTCTTCTTGTTGTTGATGTTTCTTTTCTGCACATGACTACTTAGCAAACCACAAGCAACAGCAACTAACATTCATGGATCTCTTTACTTTTCTTTTTATGCTTCCGGAAAAGGTCCACCTTGTTTACAAAGATTATACAAGATTCTAGAGAAGCCTTTGCTAATTTTTTTTTTTACAAAGATTAGTGTCATCTGTGAACAAAGCTATATCTGAGACTGATCCAAGACAAGTATTTATAGAGACCTTGGCATATGAAAATGCAAATACCAAATGTAAAATGTTATTAGACCATTAAAGGCATCAGTAGTGCCTCTGGATGAGTAGATAAGGAATACAGCCAATATTGCTTCAAATGTGTACCATGCTAGTATTATAGGCCAAGCCATATCTAGAGGTCTCTGATATCAAAACACAAGGAAGTCTTTAGTGCATGTTAGAGTGACCAGGCAGGGGTGCTACAGTATCGATATTCTCAGCGGTGATCGGGACTACTGCAGGGATAGTACTAGCAGAGCTGTACATCTCTCTGATCAAGAAGGAAATGATGCAACAGGAGATGGAATCAAGAAGAAACCATTTAAAACAGGACTAATGGCTTTGATGACAGCTGGAAATGAGCCATTTCCCACCATTTATTTTGGGGGGGAGAAAAAGCAGAATAAAAGAACCCACAAAGTAGCAAATGCCAGCTACAAGAGTATAATTTGGGGGGATCAGCAGTTACGAGCATTTGACTGCTCTTCCAGAGGTCCTGAGTTCAATTCCAAACAACCATATGGTGGCTCACAACCAACCAACAACAACCCCCTACACACACACATACTGCTCAGGCCTCTAATGTTTTAAATACCTTCTGAAGAGTCCCCAGAATTCCAAATATCACACAATTGCAGAAACTGTCTGCAGCTGGCAAAGCCATGATCCTGCTACAGCAATGAGGCAAATCATAGTCAGCTGCTGTGAAGCAGCCCATATTCCCACACCTGGTACTAAATTGAAACATATTTTTATAATATTTCAGTGTGTTTTAAAGAAACCAAAGTCCAAAATTCTCACTACACAGGTCCAGTCTTCTGCAGATCTTGTGAAGGTACATAGCTACTGTTAGGTCAAGCAGCTACATGTTTGGCAGCATGGCACACTGTTATCTTTTTCTGTTTCTTACATTGCGTCTCTTTTTTCCAGGATATTCCCTGAGCCTTGGAGGGAGTGATATAGATCTATTTATGGCTGAGCCATCTATTTATGGCTGTCATTTAGTCTCAGTATTTTGACCAGTTATGAGTCTCGGTAGTCAGTATTGGACACTGATAAAAGAAGTTTCTTTGACTATAGCTTAAAGCAGCACTAATATGTGGGTGTAAGCATAGTTAGAAGGTAATTGGATGGGCACAACACCTCTACTTAGCAAAACAATAGTAATAGCTTCCCCACTGTGGCCTATGACCTCCCTAGTCCTCAGCTTCTCACCAGCTTTACTCTAAAAGTTAGTTACCCCCATAAAAGAATTACTACCATTGCACCAGTGGCCTGTCAGTTTTGTTGCATCTTGCCTGGTCAATCAGTTTTGTTGCACACAGGTCTACAGCTGAGTAATATTGTTGATGACATTTCTCCCCCAGAAGCCTGCATAACACCTTCTGGCCAGCACATGGAAAGTTTCTAAACAACTCCAGCTTGATTTCTCTATGTCCTAAGGCCAGTATGTGTGGCATCTTCAGAAAAAGTAAAAGCTCACCAGTTTTGCTTGTACCTTTTGCATATGGTTCTATAAAAATTTACCTTTAGTAACTATCATCACCATAGTAGAGTTACAGAATTACTGGTTACATATTTTTGTAACAATGTTTGCTTTTCAGAGAAAAATCTGAATACAAGCATTATACCATTTTTTTTCTTTTTAAAGTGTTGTGGCAGATGGTTTATACACACACACGTTTGTGTGTGTGTGTGTGTGTGTGTGTGTGTGTGTGTGTGAGAGAGAGAGAGAGAGAGAGAGAGAGAGAGAGAGAGAGAGAGAGAGAGAGAGAGAGAATGTTCCAGGTGCTAGAAACCATATGGAGAAATTCCTAATTGGAGTACCTTCAATTTGGAGCCTCTTTATGTCCTTTCAAGTCGTGTTCCACATCTAAAAATCTCACAGAAACAAGTCAAACAGAATTTGTCACCTAAACATGTCAAACAGGGCAAATATCAAAGAGATTTGGGCAGTAGACTACTGCTAGTCATTGTGGTGTCAGGAATCTTGGTGTAAAAGGTACAATCTTAGGCATCACTCAGAACAATAGAATCTTAATGTGTAATCATCTTGATGATCCATGTACATGGTAAAGCTTAAAGGTGTTTGTTGTGGTTAATTATCAGTATGTTTATTATCAAGCCTATAATTATTATTATGGCTGTATTTTCTAACCCATTAGCAATCAACCAAGACATAGATGCCTGTTATATTTTAAAATGGGCTTAGTTAACCTGGGGCAGGGCAGATATTAAATCCATAAATTACTTCCAATATTGGCACAGGTATGGGATACCTGCCACAATCCCATGCCATTTAATGATTTCTATCAAGCTACCTCCCATCCATAATCCCAAATACCTGCTATTTATCATCATCTGGGCCAAGTCTCCATTCATACCAGCCATGTGCTTCTCTTCCACCTAACCCAAGGCTCAGTCTTCTTCTCCTTTCCTCTCCTCTGGTCTCTCCTCCTTCCAAGATTCTTTCTCTCTGTTTCCCCAAGCCCTGGAACCTTAGCCACACCTTTCCCATTTGCCCTGCCCAGGTGTGATGGCCTTTCATTGGACAAACAGGTTAGGCTCTTCAACAAGGTACAAGGTGGGCCACAGAGACAGCAAGCATTAATTAGCATCAAAATACATCAGACAGACCTCCAACAGATGTTTCATTCTTGAAATGTGTTACAATAAAGATTAGAATGAAAATAATTTTGTAATCCCAGCTACATGGGAGGCTGAGGCAGGAAGATCACAGTTTAAGGCCTGTTAAGTCTACACAGTGAGTTCAAGGGCAACTGCCTAGGGAACTTAGTGAATTTAGTGAAAAAAGGAAAGAAAGAAAGAAAGAAAGAAAGAAAGAAAGAAAGAAAGAAAGAAAGAAAGAAGAAGGAAAGGCCAGAAATGTTTGAACTCTTATCTAGCAAGTGTGAGGCTTTAGTTTCACTCCCTATTTTCATAAACAATAAGAACAGATATGTTTTAAACATATGCGTTTCCTTATAATATTAAAAAGAATAAGCAAACCCAATTATAGCAGGAGATTAGACATCAGATTACAAAAGAAAGTTTTTAGGAGACAGAATGAACATGGAAAAGTAGTAACTAATTTGTCAGAGTGAAGAAAATCATACTTAAAATACATACTGAGAATTTTTGTTAAAAGACACTCAATAAGCTTAGACCTTTGAGCCATCATTTTTGGAAGAGGGTAGTGACCAAAGCAAATGAGAAATGAATTGGAAATATATGTATGAATATTCAAAGTTTACTCTCATATATATAGATACAACTTGTAATCACAGAAAATCATTAGCCAAAACCGACTTCATTAGCCAGAAGCTGCATCTTACTCATTGGCTGAAAACACTAGAATTTCTCCAGAATCAGGAAAAGTAAGTGAGATGACAAATAAGCATGAATTACAAAGTAGAAAAAATAGTTGACAAATCTTTGACTAGTAATGTACAGCCCTTTGTCTACATTGTAAGCAAAAAGCCTTACAACCAGATTATTGCCATTCAATAAGAAATTGGAATTGAGTTTCTTGGATAAACATAGCTTGAGAGAGAAGATGCCCACATAACAATATCTGTGGTCTCCAGTGGACCATTTGAGCATTCCACAGTGAATACCTCTGCACTGTGCACTCTGCTTATTCACAGAAAGCATGAACTCAGGATCGTGCTCATCAAACACGTAACTATAATCACTGGATTGCTGAGGAAATCTCTTGAATATGAGAAAAATTAAAGAATGAATGAAACTTTACAAAAAGCCCAAGGAATTGGGAAAATATTACAAGATATAAAATAGTAGTATCAGACCCATAAAACAAATGTAAAATGCTATAAAAAAAAAAAAAAAAAAGAAGAAAAAGTAAAAAACAATACATTTCATTGACTTTGAAGCTTAAGAGAAATAAACAACAGTTTCTTTTTCCATTCTTCTACTGAGGGACACTTAGGCTGCTTCCATGATCTGGCAATTATGAATAAGGCTGCTATGAACATGGTTGAGCATATGTCCTTGTTGTGTGCTGGCGCATCTTCTGGGTATATTCCAAGGAGTGGAATAGCTGGGTCTTGAGGAAGCCCTATTCCCAGTTTTCTGAGATAGCACCTGATAGATTTCCAAAGTGGCTGTACTAGTTTGCATTCCCACCAGCAATGAAGGAGTGTTCCTCTCTCTCCACATCCTTGCCAGCATGTGCTGTCACTTGAGTTTTTGATCTTAGCCATTCTGATGGGTGTAAGATGGAATCTCAGAGTTGTTTTGATTTGCATTTCCCTGATGACTAAGGAGGTTGAGCACTTCCTTAAGTGTTTCTCAGCCATTTGATATTCCTCTGTTGAGACTTCTCTGTTTAGTTCCAAGCCCCATTTCTCAATTGGGTTATTTAGTTTGGTGGTGTTTAATTTCTTGAGTTCTATCTCCTGGATAGGGAGGCCTGGTGGCACTCAGAGGAAGGATAGCAGGCTACCAAGAAGAGACTTGATACCCTATGAGCATATACAGGGGGAGGAGCTCCCCCTCAGTCACAGTCATAGGGGAGGGGAGTAAGGGGAAAATGGGAGGGAGGGAGGAATGGGAGATACAAGGGATGGAATGTAATATGAATTGAGATGTAATATGAATAAATTAATAAAATATATTTTTAAAAAAGAGAACTAAACAATTAATCATATGCAAAATTAAGGTAATAAATATAACTTGGTGATATAACAATTCAAAAGAATGTAGGCAATTTAAACTAAAAAAAATCCAAAATAGAATAATAGTAATAAGAATTTTAAAAACAGAAAATATTAAGCACATACTGACAATAGAAGCAGAATAATATCCAAATAATTGATAGTTTTAAAACAGAAAAAATAGAATTAGAAGAAAATTACAAATGAACAAAATAAAATAATTTCTTGGAATTTTAGGGCCACAGAATATCTAGCATAAGGACTATAAAAAGGCCTAATGCCAGAGTAGAGCAATGAAACCTCGAATAATCATATAATAAAACAAGATAATCTAAAATTTTCCATAAGGAAAGAAAAAGGAGTGTTACATCCTAAGAAATCAGAAGGGTCAAGAACACCACAAGAAGATCTACACAGTCAACTAACCTGAGCACATGGGGCCCACAGAGACTGAACCACCAACCAAAGGGCATGCTTTCTGCACTTAGGTAGGCGATGCATATGTTGGTCTTCATTTGGATCCCCCAATAACTGGAGTGGGAGCCATTTCTGACTCTGATGTCTCCCTTTGGATCCCGTTCCCCTAACTAGGATGCCTTGTCTGGTCTCAGCGGAAGAATATGCACCTAGTTCTGCAGTGACTTAGTGTGCCAAAGCAGATTGGTACCCATGGAGGACTTTCCTTTCTCTGAGGAAGAGAGGGGAGAAATGAAAGAGGGGAATGCAGGGGGGGGGGTACTGGGAAAAGAGAGGGAGACTGCAGTCAGGGTGTAAAGTGAATAAAAACATGAATTTTAAAATATCAAAAATTTATGGAAATTTTCCTCAAGTGCTTTAATTTTAAATTTTTTCAACTATACAATAAAAGAAAGACTAGTGAAAGAAATACTTACATATAATACACTTAGATTTTCTAGTTATTATCATCCCATTGCATTTGCTCAATTTCAATAAGTATGTCAGTGGGTTGGTGAATAAGTAAACAGATAAATGAGAAAGGAAACTCCCAAAGGAAGTAATGAAGTTGCACAGTTGTTCAGAGATGGGGGAGTAACTCCTTTTGCCAAGCATCTTCCCTAGAGTGATATCATGTGCCATGACGCCTATGAAATACAGAACAACCTGAAAGCCCAGATATTTCCAAGTGCTTCATTGTGTGAGCCGACAATCTGGGCTCCAAGGAGATCTGCACGAATTTCCAAGGAAAGGCTGTGGTGTTGATAGCCAAGAACACCATCATTGATCAAGTCGTGAACAGGCATCTAGAAAACAACCAATCTCTAGAAAACCTGTTGTCTCATACCCAAGGAGAATGCAGGCTTTGTTTTTGACAAGGAAGACTTCACTGAGATCAGAGACATGCTGGCCAAAATGGTGCCAACTGGCACTAATGCTGGTGCCATTCTCCCATGTTAATACACTGTGTCAGCCTAGAACATTGGTCTTGGGCCCAGGAATACTTCAAGGCCTTAGAAATTACCACTGAAATCTCCAAGGGTACCACTGAAATTCTTAGTGATATGCTCCTGATTAAGACTACAGACTAAGTGGGAGCTAGAAAAGCCACACTGATAAACACACTAAACATCTCTCTCCCTTCTGCTTTGGACTGATCATTCAGCAGGTGTTTGACAATGGCAGTATCTACAGCTCCAAGAGTACATGGCAGCACAAAGGAAATTGCAGTCTAGCTTTCTGGAGGATGTCCTTAATGCTGCCAGTGTTTGTCTACAGATTGTTTACCCAACTGTTGCCTTAGTGCCGTACTCTATTATCTATGGACACACCCAGGTCCTCCCTTTGTTTGTGGAGACTGAGCATACCTGCCTACTTGCTGGAAAAGGCCAAGACCTTCTTAGATGATCCATCTGCATCCGTGGTTACTGCCTCTATGGCTGCAGCCACCACTACTCTTCTTGCCTCTTCTGCTGTTGCTGTTGTTGTTGTTATTGCTGCTGCTGCTGCTGCTGCTGCTGCTGCTGCTGCTGCTGCTGCTGCTGCTGCCCAGCCAAGGTTGAAGCCAAGGAAGAGTCAGAAGAATCACATGAGGATATAGGATTTGGTCTCTGACTAATCCTCTCAAAGCAACCGACTCAGACAGCTTAAATTAAGAAACATGGAAATAAATACTTACTTGTCTTAAGAAACAAACAAAAGGGAAAAAGAAAGGAAAGTAAATAGAAAGAAAGGAGGGAGGGAAGAAGAGAGAGAGAAAAAAGGAGGGAGGAACAAACAAACAAGCAAACATGGGACTAAATAACAGAGGAAAGAGCTGAAAATGTTGCAAGAGGTCTCTTCCACAACCAGAATTTAGAAGTACACAATGTAACTATGTATTTTCATGTGGTTACTTTTGCTTTTCAAAGTATGCAAATATTTTACTTTGATTAAAGAAAAATAACCCATGGCTTATACTGTATTTCCTTCTATTCTTTGCACCATCTACAAAGAAAATCCCTGGAAAGTACATATAAAACATAATAGGCAGGCTTTTGAAGGTGGAAAAAAAGGAGTCAGACTAGGGATTTGGGAGCTGAGAAGCAGCACAGTGGTGTGCTTCTTGAGATTTCTCTTTGTTTCATATATCCCAGCCTCAGAGAAGAACAGGCAATGCAGAAACACCAAGTGAGTTCAGGCAAAATGGAAGCACCAGCTAAAGCCTACTTTCTTTAACCAAAGGGCATAGAAAGCCTCAATAGGCAGAAAAGTTTTGGGCAATCACTACTCTTCTCAAGTCAAAAACCTCACAAAAATGCTATTGTTCTCCCTTTTACATACCAACAAAGGTCAGGTATGAAACATCGACTCCCATTTTTCTAACACTATAAAAAAAATCCCCAAATGTACATTGGAAGATCAGACAAGTTTCTGCACAAAGTTTGCAAAGGAGACACTAAACTCTTCATATTAGAAGTCATCCTCAGAAGAGACTGGAATTGCAGATAACAGTGACAAGATGCCTCTCTCCCCTTCCCACTGGGGTACTTGAAGAGAAGACAATCTGTGAGCAGTAATCAAGCATTCCTCTTCTTCTTACTCACAGAGCTATCAATAGAAAAATCCTACCCTTGTACAATGATGAAGATCTTCCCATTGGGTATCAACAAAGGACAAGGGAGGATATATTTACATATTTTATTTTTATATAATATATAAAATATAAATAATAAATGATATATATTAGCTCAACTTGATATTTTACTTTCAATGAAACAACATTGTTTTAAAAGTCAGATAAAAGGAAAGACATAAATAAAATTCAAAGTTTCATAGCATATTAGGCAATTGGTCTAAATTTTATTCATACCTGGATACAAGAAGATACCAAATTGAGTAATCAAAGACAGCCAATAGACAACAATGCTGTGATAATACAGAGTCTAGAAGCATATGAAAGATTATTAACAATTGTGTTAACTTCCTATCACTATGATAAAATACCTGAAAGAATTTAAAAAGAGGAAAGTTTCATTTTCACACAGGTTCAGACTTTCAGTTAATGATTGACTGGCTTTCTTTTGTTAATCCTGCACAGAAGCAAAATGCAATAGTGATGGCAGTGATGACAGAGAAGGACATTCTTAGGCAAATAAAAAGCAGGAGGATAGTCAACATATACTCCCCAAAGGCATATATGCTAAAGCATACAGTTCATCAAATTATGAAACCATCAGCAACCCATCACTGAATTAATCCATGAAGAAATTAAATCCCCTGTGACCTCAGAATTTGCCAAAAGCCTCATGTAATCGTTACATTATAGACTGCAGCTTCAGTACATGGGCCTTTAAATACATTTCAGATCTAAATTATAATAACAGTCATCATAGTCAAGGTTCAACAGACACTTGAGAACTCTTTTGGAGAAAAAGTGGGCTTGAAAAACTAATAGAAAGTATCAAGAAAGAAATATAACACATATAACAAAAATGAGATGTAAATTTTAGTACTAAAATTCAAATTGTTAAAATAAGGAACTAAATTAACAGGCTTAACAACAAATTTTTGAGATAAAGGAAAGTATTCATGAACTATAACAATAGACTATAACTAATGTGAACAATATAAAAATATACTGACAAATAATAAATGGAGCCATGGACTTGGAGGGATACAACAGAAGAGCTAGCTATTTGAATTCAAGTATTGGAAGAAGAAGACAAAGAGAGGGTAACACTAAAAGGGTTCTCAAAAAAGTAATGGTTGAAAACATCCTTAAATGTCATAAAGACATAAGCTTACAGATTCAAGAAACCAAGTAATCTCCAAAAAGGGCATGCTGAAATCCTCACTAACACACATCATAGTAAAACTTCTGAAACTAAAATCAAAGAAAACTACTGAAAGAAGTGAAGAACCTGTTATTCCTTCCTTATAGTGACAATGTGAGAAACCACAGGCATTTTATTACAAACCATAGACACCTAAAAAAAAGTGATACATTTAAAAGTGTTGAACTGAGAACATTATTAGCCTAAAATCTTACATCCATAACAAATGTCCTTCAGGAATTGAGTTGATCAAGGCAGTCTTGAATTTAGAGAGAGAGAGAGAGAGAGAGAGAGAGAGAGAGAGAGAGAGAGAGAGAGAGAAGAGACGGAGGGGAAGAGGGAGAGGAAGAGGGAGAGAGGGGGAGAGAGAGGGAGAGAGGGAGGTAGGGAGGAAGAGAGAGAGGGAGAGAGAGAAAGGGAGAGGGGGAGAGAGAGAGAGAATTTGTCTCTAGCAGGCTTACATAAAAATGGCTTATGCAACCATGCACAGTGGCACAGACCTTCAGTCCCAGCACTTGGGAGACAGAGGCAGGCAAATCTCTGTGAGTTCAAGGTCAGCTTCATCAATACTCAGATTTCGAAGCCAGCCAAAGCTACATAGTGAGACCCTTTCTCAAAACAAAAAACAAAAAACAAAAACAAAAACAAAAACAAAAGCTCTGAAGAATGTTCTCTAGAAATGGAATCAAAAGACAAAAATATATAGCAAGCAAAATATATACATTTATATTCTTACTCACTCTCTTGTGTTTTCCAAATTATGTATATATGACTATTTGATATAGTTCTAAGCATATGCAGAGAAAATATTTATAATAACAGTTATATTATAAGCATAAAAAAATAGGTAAGATCCCTACGCTTCAAATTTGCAAAACTGTGGTACCAGTAGACTGATAAGTTATGTATATATGATTTGATAATCAAAGCATGCATCAAAATGCTATATAAAGAAATATACTAAAAACTACATTTAAGTCAAAAGTATAAAAATAGAGAATAAATAAAACAAAAATTGGAATGTTAAATCATGAGATACCAATAATTGCACCAAACTTACATATATGTTCTAAATAGATGAACTAAAAGATAAAAATCAAAAGAAAGACCTACCCCTAGAAGATTTTTGGGTGTGGCTGCTGTGTCATATGTACATCAGTAAATGGCAGAGAGTAGAGAGGCTATGTGTAAGCTCAGTGTTCTGATCTATGAACACCTGAATGATTAATAGCCTAACAGTCCCTGAAAAAAGGTGAATCTGAGAAGACCACCAGTCCTGCTTTGCATAGGCCCTAAAGGCTCCCAGGAACAAGCCAAAGAGTAGAAAAACCCAGCCTGGGACTGGAGGCCTGGGAAAAAAAGTGAGCCCAAGACAGATGATTCTCACACAGGATCACTTGGGCAGGCCTAGAGAGGACTGAGCCCAAGATAACCAAGATGACCACCAGACCATTACCATGGGTCCTGGGCAGAGAACTACCCTAAGACTACCACCAGTCAGGCACTGTGCAGGCCTGGAGAAAGCAAACCGTGCTGGAGATTATCCCTGCTCAGTACCATAATGCACAAGCAGGGTATAGTACTCCTGAGACGACCTCAGACACTCAGAGGCCATGGGTATCTCTAAGAGATGCAAGTAAATGGTGGAGAAATGGAAGAGAAAGAGAAACAGAACTGAATACTCAAGCATACTGAGGAACAGCCTGATATGAGTAGCCTAATATGCTACGTGGGGCCATGGTGGAGCCCTGGCCTGTGCTGCCACCAGGGCTCACATCTGGGTCTGGCCTTGAAGTAGCAAGGATCTGCTACAACCAAAGGCCAAACAGATGTCCCTCATCTGAGATGCTACCCAGTGACATGTTAATGTCTGAGGGCTGTGCAGAACTTGTCCCACTTCTCACCTGGGCATCATGGGAAAGCTGGCCTTGGGAGAATGAGAGTGGAAGAGCTGACCCTGCCCCTAGCCAGCTGCAGTACACCGAAGAGCTTCCCACATACATTGGGGAATGGCTCTACCATTCATCTCCTGTGTGATGGCATGGACTAGGGTGAGATGCCATCTCAGCCTAGTCCATGCCATCCTCGGCCTTGCCTGTCACTACTAGTGGTACGCATAAGACCTGGCCCTGGGTCATGAGAGCAGGAAAGCTGGCCCTACCACTCACCAATTGCAGTACTCAGGAAAGCAGGTCCTGCACCTCACCTGGGCAGCACAGTAGAACTGACTGTGTTGGGGAGGCATGAGCATGGGAGAACTGGCCCTGCCACATGTCTGCCATGTGGTGACATGGGCAAGGGAGAGATGACCCCCTCCTCAGCCTCTTAACACCTACAGCAGGCAGGAGAGCTGTCCCTGTCCCTCACCTGCTACAGCACTTCAGAGAGAAGGCCTGCCCTACACCTCACATGGGCAGCATACTAGAGCTGGCCCTGGATATGGGGGTTGAAAGTGAGCTGATCCTGAGAGTGTGAGCATGGGAGAGCCAGTCATGCTTCCTGTCTGATGGGCCATGGCATGGATGAGGGGAAGACATCCTTCCATCCACACTTGTTCCTTGCCATTTATGGCAGGCAGGCGAGCTGGACCTGGGGGTCATGAGAATGGGAGAGCTGGTCATGTCTTTCACCAGCTGCAAACACTCAGGAGAGCCGGCCCTGCACCGGGCCTAGGCAGCAGGGTAGAGCTGGCTCTGGTAGCTGTGAGCCAGCCCCGAGGTGGTGAGAGCAAGAGAGCCAGCAGGCTAACCAGTTCAGACACCTCTCAGGCCCAGATCCAGGGCATTGAATTGGCCCACTCCACCATCTACCCCATTGATGAACTGGCTGGACTGCATGAAGGAGATGGTCCTACAGATATAAAACTACAGGATCTCCATGATACAGGACAACTGGATATCTGGGAGAAGTCCTAGTGAGGTTCCCATATTGACAGAGTAGCAGAAGTCAGCGACCTTGTACTAGACTAACCACTAGTTGCAATGAACATTTGCAAGCAAAGAAGTGTGAACAAAGTGGTATAATGTGGGGCACACTGTAACAGACTACAGCTTCCATAATGAGATTTTTTTCAATTGGGGGGCAGGTTGCAAGGGTGAAGAACAGCTATATGGGGAGGGGATATGAATGGGATTGGAGCACATGATTTAAAATTCACAAAGAACTAATAAAAAGGTTATTTAAATTAGAAGAAAGGACGTAAGAATATGACGCTATGACCCAATACTATGCTGTATATAAGAAACTTCCACAATAATGTTACAAATATGTTGAAAATAAACTTAAAAACATACATGCATACATATGTACGGAAATATATATTATAGAAACATCTATAAAATAAGGTAGAAAATCATAATATCAGATAAGGTAAACTTTTAAAAAATGAAATTGCTAGAGACAGGGTCATCACATAAATTATCAGGAAGACAAAGCAATCTGAATGTACATGCAACTACACAGCTGAAACAGAGAAGAAAAACCAAAAGATTTGTTGTTATAGAAATAGATAAATCCACAATCATAATTGAATAGTTCAAAATCCAGCCTTTAGCAATTAATAGAACTAGATAGAAAATCTATTATGTTCTAAAATTGAACAATATAATTATCCAACAAGATGTAATGGCCAGATACATTGAACATGTACCCAATAAGGGCTGAATATGCATACTTTTCAAGTGCTTTGGGAACATTTCAACAAAGACCATATCCTAAGCCAGAGAATTTATGCTATGCCAAATGTATTCTTCAACCAGAATAGAATCAAGCAAAAATATCAGTAATAGAAAATGAAAAGGAAATTTTCCAAGCACTTAGAAATAAAAGGTACATTTCCACAGTAATCATGAGCCAATAGAGAAATCTTAAAGGGCATCAAAAAACTTTGAAATATAAAAATAACAGACAAAAATTATGGGAAAATATTAACAAATCCTAAGATGGAAATTTATGGCACTAAATATTTAAAAATAAGGAAAGTCTCAAATCAGTAATGTAAGCCTTCACTCCTTGAATGTAGAAACAGATAAAATTGAGTCCAAAGCAAGCAGAAGAAAGAAAATACTAATGGGCATAAGTCCATAAAATTGAAAAGAGAAATAACAAAGTTAGTAAAATGAGTAGATGGTACTTTTAAACAATCAATAAAATTAATAAACCCCCAAAAGACTGATACAGATGAAGTGAAAGCACAAATTTATATATCAAGAATAAGAAAGATTATCACTGCAAGGGGAAAATCTCACAAAACCCCACCCAGAGATAAAGAACTACAAGCGACTAATGTTTGCTGAGAGAAGGAAAATTAGTATTTCCCTGGGATGTGGCCCCTTATTGGTTATCCAGTACAAAATTGTCAATCCTAAAATCAAATACACACAAATAACATTAATGAGAAAAGTTGAAGGGAAGAAAGCAAAGAGGGTAAATGATGTGATTATATTTCAGATAAAATTTAAAACATACATAAAGTCCAGCAGTTTTAAACATGTAATCCAGTGTTTCTATGGAATGGTAAGTAAAGCAAAGAGAGAGAGCATGTGTGTGCATGAAGGTGGGGTGCACTTGTATAGCAGCATGCTTATGTTGCTCAGAGAATGATTTTATGGAGTCAATTCACTCCACCCACCTTTATGTGAGGTCCAGGAATCAAAGCAGGTCAATAGGTGTGCGTGGCAAGCATCTTTACCCACTAGGCCATCATGTTAAGTTTGGCTAATTTATTTTGACAAAATACATATAACACAATATTTACTATTCCAACCACTTTTACATGTGCAGCATTTTTTAAAATAGTTTTTAAAAATACTTTCATATGTTTTATCATATTCAGTTCTTTCCCCAACTTCTCTGAAATCCATTCCCTCTTTCCCTACACATCCAACTTTGTATACTCTTTAATTTAATACCCATCAAATCCAATGCATATTGGCCATTCATTCTTGTATTTGTAGTCTTTCACTGGGGTATGGTCTACTTCCCAGAGTCTATACCAGTGATTCTCAACTTTTAGGTTTGTGACCCCTTTGGGGCTCAAATGACCATTTCACTGGTGTCTCATATCAGATATCCTGCATATCCGACATTTACATTACAATTCATAACAGTAGAAAAATTACAGTTATGAAGTAGCAACAAAATAGTTTTATGGTAGGGAGTCACCATAACATGAAGAATTATATTAAAGGATTGCAGCATTAGAAAGGTTGAGAACCACTGGTCTATCTCCTAGCACTTAAAAATTGCCAGTGGCTTCTTGAGTAAGGATGGGACTTTGTGTCTACTTCCCTTCTCCATGTTGGTATTTATTTGGTCTGGCTTGACCTTGCATAGGTCTTGTGCATGATGTCACAACAGCTGTGAGTTCTTATGTGTACTTCCCTGTCATGTGTAGTGGATGTAAACATGTTTTTGTTTTGATCCCAAGTGTGGGATGTGAAACAGACTTATGTGAGGGTGTTTGTCCACTGGAAACAGACTTATGTGAGAGGATACTGGTATTTCCACTAGAAAAGGAGCTGCCTGTAGTGGAGGCATGATCTTTGTCAACTGATAAACATCTTAGTGTGGACTCTGAGAAATATATATATGCTTTTTGGGTTTTTTGCATCATTTAGCTGTCCATCACTCCACATCGAGACACTCCTAGAGAGAAACGCTACAGAGAATGCTTTAAGGCTCCAGGTTCTAGCTGCTGCACTGAGTTCCAGCTGCTTGCTGTTTAATGGTCTTCTGGAATCCTGATGATGAAGAGTGGAATCGCTCCAAGGAAGTGCGTCTAAAAAGGTCTACTTCTCCTATCCCTGTTAACCTCTTTTCTCGCCTATCTAGGGTAGGTGGGTTGGAAGGGAGGTATAGGCATTTAAGAACCCCAAGTAAGGTAAGATTTAAAAGTTCAAAGCCTACAGTCATGTCTGGGAGACAATTTTCTTGGAGTAATTCACAGCCTCTGGCCCTTTGCTCTTTCTGCCCCATCCTATACAATGATCCCTGAGCCTTGTGAGGAAAGATACGATACAGATATCCCACTTAGGACTGAGAATTCTTCAGTCTCTTATTCTTTGCACCCTAACCAGTGCTGAGTCTCTTTGATAATTGCCACCTACTATAAATAAAAGGCTATCTTATGATATCATTATTTGGAGTCAATGTAATACTATGTTCATTTATCAGAATAGTAATAGTAGATTCTACCTTGGAACCTGACTAGCCATGGCTTCTTGGTCCAATAATGGTGCCAAGTACAGCTTTCCTATTATGGAGTGGGATTTAAATCCAACCAAAAAGTAGTTGGTCACTCCCACAATGTTCCTAGCACTACTGAACCAGTGGGCATGTCTTGCCAGGTCAGTTGTTATTATTGCTTACAGTGTTCATAGATGGGTAAGATTGATGATTACATTTCTGCTCCAGTAGCATGCATAGCACCTTCCAGAACTACTGAAGATATCTCGTAGGGAAGCAAATTGCAAGTCTATATTAGCTTGGCTATCTCCGTGTTCTATGACTCAAATATGTGGTGTCCACAACAATAGGGTCTTAGCACCAGGTTCTGAATGGTGAGCAGAGCGTTGGCAATAGCCTATAATGTTCAAGGTCTATGGGACTTTACCAGCCAACTTCAAAAGACGTATCCCATTCCTGACCCTGGGATTTTATTTGTTAAATTAGGATGCCTAGTAGAGACATTGTCATCCTGCTATAGAAAAAGTTACCAAGAGAACAATATTACTCAAAACTGTCTCAAAAACATAACATGGAATAAATCTAACCAAGGAAGTGAAATACTTATACAATGAAAACTTTAACACATTAAAAAGGAATCTGAAGAAGATACAAGAAAATGAAAAGCCCTCCCATGCTCATAGATTAGTATCATTAATACTATGAAAATGATCATCCTACCAAAATTGATATACAGGTAAAGCTCATTTCTCATCAAAATTTCAATGTAATTCTTCACAGAAGTTTTTAAAAGTTTTAAATTATGAAGTGAAACATATGAAAACATAAAGGCTGAAGATAGCCTAAAAAAATCCTGAACAATAAAAACAAAATTGCTAGAGTATCATCATCCCAGATTTCAAGTTATGCCACAATGTGGATAAATTTTATTAACATGATGATCTCCATTTTCATGTAAATGTCATCATTCTATTTTTATTTCTACATATCATATTTTCTTTATCCACTCATCTTCTTATAGACATTGAGTTTGGTTCTATTGCGACAAGGGCAGCAGTAAACATATATGTGCAAGTCTCCCTTTGGAGGACTAAGAGTTCTTTGAATAACCAGGAGTACCTCCTTTCATTTTTCATTGAAGGTATCAGCATCTACATCTGGGTCATTGCAACAGCTCTGTAGCACATTTCATAATTTTGCCACTATTAGCCTCAGTCTCCAGTCTTTAAAATTTGTTTGACATCATAAGTTTAACTTTAACACCCACAGAGACGCCACATTCTAAATACCTCAATGACCTCATGTTTTTGCATGTTAAAAATGCTGTTATTTCCATAACTTTAGCAAAAACCATAATCTTGATCAAATCTCAATTCACACTTTCCATCTCTACACGAAGTGCCTTTCCATGAGAGCTCATATTCTGTCCAGGATTGCCGCTATCACATTTTTTACTGATCTACTCCACTAACTTAATTTCTCTAGGAACAGGGAAGACGTTCAGCACTGTATCTACCTGTTTTGAAAAGTATGTGATACACAATACTCCAATAACTTTGTACACAAGTGTTTTGTGAGTAAAGACAATCTTCATTGGACTGATGCCCAAGACTCTTGCAACTCAGCTCCAGCCACCATTTTCACCTATATTCCTCATTATTTCTTTATATAAATCTATTTTTCAAACATAAACAGTTGAAATTACATTATAGGTTTTAACTGGAGAGTCTGTAAAAGTTGGTAGTCCTATTCACAGATTTCAATAAAGTGCCACTTTGACTGTTGGAAAAGCAAGTAAATTGGTCTCCTTCATCCTCTGAAAACCCCTATACAAATTTCTTACCTCCATTATTGCTCATGCTCTCCTCAACCTTCTTTCATGGTATTATAAGTTTTAAGAATATCTCTAGCAGGTGTTCTGGCTTTTTGTTTTTCATTTTACATCCCAATTGTAGCTCCCTACCTCATCACCTCCTGATCCCACTCTCCCTCCCTCATCCCCCTTCCCACCTCCTCTAGTCCTCAGAAAGGAGAGCCCTCCTCCCATATCATCTGACCTCGGCCTATCAAGTCTCATCTAGACTGACTATATGCTCTTCTGTGGTCTGGCAAGGCTGCCTGGCCCAGAGGGAACTGATCAACATGTGGGCAATAGAGTCTGTGTCAGAAGTAGTCCCTACTATTTCTATTATGGGACCCATAAGGAGACTGTACTGCCTATCTACTACATCTGAGCAGGGGGTCTAGTCCTCATCATTCATGGTCCTTGGTTGGTGGATCAGTCTCTAAAGCCCCCCACCCCTGGCCCAGATTTGTTGGCTTCATTGGTCTCCTTGCAGAGTTCCTGACCCTCCAGGTCCTTCTATGCCCCAACTCTTCCATAAGACTCCCTGCACTCCAATCTGAAGTTCGGCTGTGAGTCTCAGCTTCTGCTTCTCTGCTCTATTGGGTGGAGTCTTTCAGAAGACCTCTATGATAGGCTCCTGTCCTCTTCCTTCTTTTCAACTGCTTCCAGTGTCTATTCTGTTTCCCCTTCTGAATAGGAATTAAGCATTCTCCCTAAAGTCTGGATGTTATTTAGCTTCTTTATGTCTTTGTATTGGGGTGTGGTTATCCTGTATGGTTATCCACTTATAAGCTGGTATATACCATGCATGTCTTTCTGGGTCTGGATTACCTCATTCAACATGATCATTTCCAGTTCCATTCATTTGCCTGAAATTTTCAAGATTTGCTTGTTTTTAAACTGAGTAGTATTCTATTGCATAAATGCACAGTAGTTTCTTTATCCATTCTTTGATTGAGGGACATATAGGCTATTTCCAGGTTCTGGCTATTATGAAGAAAGCTGCTATGAACATAGTTGAGCAAATGTCCTTGTTTTATGGTGGAACATCTTTCATATATATATATATATATATATATATATATATATATATATATATGGCCAGGAATGGTATAGCTGGGTCTTGATATATTGCTATTTCCAATTTTCTGTGAAAGTACCAGATTGATTTCCAAAGTGGTTGTACAAGTCTGCACTCCACCAGCAATGGAGGAGTGTTCCTCTTTCTCCACATCCTCACCAGCATGTGCTGTCACTTAAATTTTTTTTTATTTTTTATTAATTTATTCTTTTTTAAAATTTTATTTATTTATTTATTTATTTATTTTATTAATTTATTCTTGTTACATCTCAATGGTCATCCCATCCCTTGTATCCTCCCATTCTTCCCTCCCTCCCATTTTCCCCTTATTCCCCTCCCCTGTGACTGTTCCTGAGGGGGATTACCTCCCCCTGTATATTCTCATAGAGTATCAAGTCTCTTCTTGGCTACTTGCTGTCCTTCCTCTGAGTGCCACCAGGTCTCCCCCTCCAGGGGACATGGTCAAATGTGAGGCACCAGAGTACGTGAGAAAGTCATATCACACTCTCCACTCAACTGTATAGAATGTTCTGACCATTGGCTAGATCTGGGTAGGGGTTTAAAGTTTACCACCTGTATTGTCCTTGGCTGGTACCTTAGTTTGAGCGGGACGCCTGGGCCCAAATCTGCCTATCATAATGTTCTACTTGTAGGTTTCTAGGACCCTCTGGATCCTTCTACTTTGATATTCTCCCATGCGTCTCTCATTTAGCATCCCAATAGGATGTCCTCCCCTCTGTCCCAGTTTCCTGGTAAGTGAAGGCTTTCGTGGGACATGCCCCTTGGGCTAGTATGCAGATATAAGTGAGTATATACCATTTGAGTCTTTCTGCTTCTGGGTTAACTCACTCATTATGATCATTTCTACCTCAATCCATTTATCCGCAAATTTCGGGAATTCCTTGTTTTTAATAGCTGAGTAGTATTCCATAGTGTATATGTACCACAGTTTCTTTATCCATTCTTCTACTGAGGGACACTTAGGCTGTTTCCATGATCTGGCTATTATGAATAAGGCTGCTATGAACATGGTTGAGCAAATTTTCTTGTTGTGTGCTGGAGCATCTTCTGGGTATATTCCAAGGAGTGGAATAGCTGGGTCTTGAGGAAGCCCTATTCCCAGTTTTCTGAGATAGCACCAGATAGATTTCCAAAGTGGCTGTACTAGTTTGCATTCCCACCAGCAATGAAGGAGTGTTCCTCTCTCCCCACATCCTCGCCAGCATGTGGTGTCGCTTGAATTTTTGATCTTAGCCATTCTGATGGGTGTAAGATGAAATCTCAGAGTTGTTTTGATTTACATTTCCCTGATGCTAAGGAGGGTGAGCATTTCTTTAAGTGTTTCTCAGCCATTTGATATTCCTCTGTTGAGAATTCTCTGTTTAGTTCCAAGCCCCATTTCTCAATTGGGTATTGGGTTATTTGGTTTGGTGGTGTTTAGCTTCTTGAGTTCTTTATATATTTTAGATATTAGACCTTTGTCACATGTAGGGTTGATGAAGATCTTTTCCCAGTCTGTAGGCTGTCGCTTTGTTCTCTTGACAGTGTCTCCTGCCTTACAGAAGCTTCTCAACCTCATGAGGTCCCATTTATTAATTGTTGACATTAAGGCCTGGGCTGTTGGTGTTCTGTTCAGGAAGTTGTCTCCTGTGCCAATATGTTCCAGGCTCCTCCCCACTTTTTCTTCTAAGTTACCTAGTGTCTCTGGTTTTATGTTGAGGTCTTTAAAATTTGAGTTTTGTGCAAGGTGACAAATATGGGTCCAGTTTCATTTTTTTACACATAGACCTCCAGTTAGACCAGCACCATTTGTTGAAGATGCTATCCTTTTTCCATTGAATGGATTTGGCTTCTTTGTCAAAAATCAGGTGACCATATGTGTGTGGATTCATATCTGGGTCTTCGATTCGATTCCACTGATCAACCAGCCTGTTGCTGTGCCAGTACCATCCTGTTTTAATTACTATTGCTTTATAGTACAGTTTGAGATCAGGTATGGAAATTCCTCCAGAGCACCTTTTATTGTACAAGATTGTTTTAGCTATTCTGTGTTGTTTGTTTTTCCATATGAAGTTCAGAATTGAACTTTCAATGTCTTTAAAAAATTGTGTAGGTATTTTGATAGGGATTGCATTGAATCTGTAGATTGCTTTTCATAGGATGGCAATTTTTACTATGGTAATTCTCCCGATCCATGAGCAAAGAAGATCATTCCATCTTCTCATGTCATCTTCAATCTCTTTCTTCAGAGTTCTGAAATTTTTTCAAACAAGTTCTTCACTTGCTTAGTTAGAGTATCTCCTAAATATTTTATATTGCTTGTGTCACTTGAATTTTTGACCTTAGGCATTCTGATAGGTGTAAGGTGGAATCTCAGAGTCATTTTGATTTGCATTTTTCTGATGACAAGAGATGGTGACCATTTCTTTAAGTGTTTCTCAGTCATTCGATATTCTTCTGTTGAGAATTCTTTGCTTAGTTTGTTACCTCATTTTTAATTGGATTATTTTATTTGGTGGTGTTTAATCTCTTGAGTTCTTTATATATTTTGGATATGAGCCTCTGTCAGATGTAGGGTTGGTGAAGATCTTTTCCCAGTCTGTAGGCTGTCATTTTGTTCTGTTGACAGTGCTCTTTGCCTTATAGAAGCTTTTCAGTTCATGCGGTCCCATTTATTAATTGTTTATCTTAGAGCCTGAGCTGTTAGTGTTCTGTTCAGGAAGTTGTCTCCTGGGCCAATGAGGTCAAGGTTCCTCCCCACTGATTCTTGTAGAAGATTTAGTGTGTTTGGTTTTATGTTGAGGTCTTTAATCCACTTGGACTTTAGTTTTGTGCTTGGTGATAAATAATGGTCTGTTTTCATTTTTCTACAAGTAGACATCTAGTTATACCAGCACCATTTGTTGCCTCCATTGCTACTTGGAGAGCAAACTTGTACAACCACTTTGGAAATCAATCTGGTGCTTTCTCAGAAAATTGGGAATAGCGATACCTCAAGACCCAGCTATACTACTCCTGGATATATATCTGAAAGATGTTCCACCATACAAGGACATTTGCTCAACACTGTTCATAGCAGTTTTATTTGTAATATACAGAACCTGGAAACAACCTACATGTCCTTCAATAGAAGAATGGATAAAGAAACTGTGGTACATTTAAACAATGGAATACTACTCAGCTATTAAAAACAAGCAAATCTTGAAATTTGCAGGCAAATGGATGGAACTAGAAACAATCATCCTGAGTGATGTAACCCAGACCCAGAAAGATATGCATGGTATATACTCACTTATGAGTGGATATTAGGCACATAATACAGGATAACAACACTACAAATTTGTTGTACAAGTTTTCACTCTGTTAGATGAAAAAATAGGGAAGAGCCTTGAACTCATTGGCGTAGGAGATAACTTCCTGAATAGAAAACCAACAACTCAGGCTCTAAGATCAACAATTAACACATGGGACCTCATGAAATTGAAAAGCTTCTGTAAGGCAAAAGACACTGTCAACAGAAGAATGCAACAGACTACAGATTGGGAAAAGATATTTACCAACCCTACATCTGATAAAGGCCTAATATCTAAAATATATAAAGAACCCAAGAAATTAAATACCACCAAACCAAATAACCTAATTAAAATTGGGGTACAGAGCTCAACAGAGAATTCTCATCAGAAGAATATCGAATGGCTGAGAAGCACTTAAAGAAATGCTCAAAGTCCTTAGTCATCAGGGAAATGCAAATAAAAATGACTGAAGTGACAACACATGCTGGTGAGGATGTAGGGAAAGAATGTTCTGGTTTTTACTGGAAACTCACATCCAAATATCTAACCCTCACCTACCAGGTTAAATACTATATATCTTCTTGAAAACTGTCCAGCTCTAGTACGCAAAAAAATGTAAATGATTCTTACCTTCCCTGAGATGCTCACACCTTAGATTATCTGACATCAACCAATTTTACCTTGTTTTACAGGCTTTGTGTATATATCTTTTATCCTGTTTCTGGCTGTAAACTTCTTCTAAGCAAAGAACATATCTTTTTTTGACCTTTGGGTACTCCGCTGAATCCCAAACCTAGCAGATATTTAATGCATGCTTAAAATGAATATTAAACAAAGTCAGATTAGGAAAAGCATTTCAACTAATCACAAGGCATTTGGCATTTGATTATTATCCCCAAAGCCAACTGCTTTGTGAATTTGAAAAAAAATGAGAGTCATCCACGGTAATAATTAGGTATTAATTATCCTGATGGTGATTCCCATTTACAAATATTAACATAGGGGGTTTTGAAAGTCACTTAGAGAAGTATATACTTCAGTTTCCATTTCTAAAACTAAAGCCACAGAAAATATTTCCATATGGCTTGTTTGGAGGGTGAAATGATCACTTCAGCTTCCAACTAAAACTATATTGGCAACTCAGAAGTGTCTTTTCAAACCCTAAGTAGGTCCCCTGGAGTCCTTCTGAGATAAAGTGCTAAAATTTAATTTGCCATTGTGTAACCCAGTCACAGAAAGCAGGAAGGAGCTCACGTTCCCATCCCCTTCATAGTAGACATTTAATTATATGATAATTACTTACAGCTTGCTGCTCAGCTTCTACTTTTATGAAATGTAAATTACACTTCAGTCAAAAGTGCAAGATGAGCACTTAAAATACTTCACTAAATGAGTTCTAAAGAATTTTTTGACATTTTCCTCCAGGTCAAGCATTAGAATGGCAATATACCTTTAAAACGCCCTTTCATTTGGGTACCAGGAAGTTGATTCCTTAATTAATACCTGAAGACAGGAAGACTTCAAGGAAAAAAAAATAGTGGATTCTAAACAACTTCAATGGCTTCAATAAAGCCAAAGCTTAGCTATCACACTAAGTGAAATATTTCATCAACTATGCCTACTCATTAAGTCAGTTTTACTGGAAAGGCTAAAGAAAGCAAGCTACGGTAATTATAGCACTGATATCATTAGGGGTCTAGAGAGAAGACTCAGTGATTCCAAGTACTTGCTCATCTTGCAGAAGACTGGAGTTTGATTCCCAGCATCCACATAGTGATTCACAACCACCTGTAACTGCAGCTTCAAGGGATATCATACTGTCTTCTGGCCTCTTTGGACACCTGCACACATATATGCACACGGCAGGGGAAGGTGGCCAACACACAGAGGTAAGCCACAAAGACACATGGACAAAAATAAATCTTCTTAAAATATGAAATCATTTAATGACTATGTTTAGAAATAGCTGTCAAGTGCTTCCTATTATACTTCTATAATATTATGGCACACAAATATTTGACTCCAACTTTTCTAAGTTTTTCAGTCCCAATGCACAGTGTATCAGAGTTCCTCTAGCTCTCTATAACCTTAACAATTGTTTATGATATTGGACTTTTATGTGTTAGGTGTCCTAGTCAGTATGTAGTAGAACCATGTTGTATTCTTGATTTTTATTTCCCTGATTATATTATGCTTAATGCCCATTTTAATATCTTATTTGGTGAAATGCCTATCCTAGTCTTCAAATAGTTTGAAATTAGATTATCTGTCATTTTTCTTATCAATTTATATGAGTTATTTTAAGATTTTATTATTAATTATATATGTGTAGAATTGATGTGAATACATGTATATACATATATATATATATATATATATCAAACTTTTCTCCCACTCCTGTTTGTCTTCTTACTTTCTTGTATATTTAGAGAGAAAACAGATATCATTACAGATATGTGTGTTTTAAAAGATAATAAAAGAATAATATTTAAAATTTAGCTCTTTACCAAGTCTCTTACTATGCTAATAGTCATTTAACTTTCATTTTTCAGTCCATAAACTATTACCACCATATAAAGAAAGAAAAATCTTTGAAAATGGTCTTTAACTTCTTATTTATCAAATATGAAAATAATACCATTTCATTTATTCAACATAGGTTTACATCTTCTAAGCACAAAGTATTATGCAAGAGTTTGAGAGCTAATCCTGGTTGTCAAGTTAATTACATCTGGAATCAACTCAAATCTAAGCAGCTGAGCACACCTGTGAGAGGTATTCTTGATTGAATTATTTGAACTGTCAAGACCTACCCTAAATTTGGACAACAACTTCAGGTGGAAGCCCACACTGAAGGAAGAAGCTTTTCCTTTTTGCCCTCTTGCCCTCGCTCCCACTGGCAAATCTGTCTATCCTGTTGCTAAATCATTCCCTTGCTGGTGTTAGAACCAGCTTCTTCAGGATTCCAATGTGAATTGAAGACTGGCAGCTCTGTAGGAATCCTCCTGGACTCCAACACCAGATTGATACCACTGAGACACCCACTCTTGTGGAATGAACAATTCATATTCTTACTCTTTCTGTTGGCAGACAGCCATTGGTGGGCTACCTGGACCACAATCTATAATCCGCTCTAATACATCACATTCATATTCTCTCTCTCCCTCTCTCTCTTTCTCTCTCTCTCTCTCTCTCTCTCTCTCTCTCTCTCTCTCTCTCTCTCTCTCCTGTTCCTTTAGAGAACCACGACTAATACAGTGAGGTTATAAAAATTAACATAAAAGATAATTTTTTAACCCTCAGGAATTCTACAAACTAAAGAGAAAACAAGCATTAACGATCACCCTATGCCTTGCCAGGCCACAGGGGAAGAGGACTAATTCAGTCCTGATGCAACTTGACAAGCTGGGCTGGGTGGGTAGGGGGCTTCCCTTTTCTGAGGAATAGGGGAGGAGGGATGGTGGGATAGAGGGTGGGACAGGGAGGAGAGAAGAGATGGGGCAATGCCTGGGATGTAAAGTGGAAATAAGTACATTTAAAGTAATACACACACACACACACACACACACACACACACACACACACACACACACCAGGAATGCTAACATGTGCCTATAATCTCATTATTCTGAAAGCTTATGTAAGAAGATGGTGAATTTGAGGCCTGTCTGAGCTATAGAGTAAGATCTTGTCTCAAAAAATCATCTTAATAAATCATTATAATTATAGTATATACTACATAAGACAGTTACAAGGAGCTATGTCTGTGCATAATGAGGTCCTAATTAGGTTGAGGGGACACGGAGAAGTTATCTGAAAGAGTTACATATAATAATTGCAAGATTGTTAGGTGTTTGCTAGATGGGAGGAAAGCAGCGATGATAAGAGGGGAAAATTTAGAAAAAATAGTCTTCATACACACACACACACACACACACACATGAACACACACATACACACATATGAACACAAGTACACAGTCTGTCTACCTAGGACAATATCACAGAAGAATTCAAGTACTTCAGATCACAACTGAGATAATCCTGAGTTCTAAATTCAAGGCAAAAATAGTCAGAATTCTTGTCTTGAAATGACAGTAGCTTTGGACTTTAGAGCATGAATATAAAGAGATACCTGAATTTTAAAACAGTGTCCTCAAACCTAGCAGGGCTAGTGGAGCTTTGCAAACTCTACACGTAGAAGGTATTATCATCTCATCTCTTGGTAATCCCAGGCAAGCAGGAGTACCTCAGAGGAATGCAACTACATGGTATCCATAAAAGGCTATCTCAGCACTCTTAGCATACGCAGACACTCCTGTTTTTAAACTTGGTCCAAACTCAACGTATCTCATAGCCTTGGTGAGGTCATACAGGACTGAACAATGAATGTACCATCTGTAGTCACCAAGCTTAAGACTGGGGAGTCCAAGAAAGTCAGTAGTTAGCATGAGTCAGGGGACTTCAGGAAAGGCTGAGATAGAATTCTCTATTAAATATATATGAGATATATAGTTTGTGAAAGTTTAATCATATGTAGTGCATGCAAAGATATACATCACTTCTTATTTTGTAGTAAAATATAAATCTATTATGGGATTTAATATTGGGGAGTCAAGGTAGAATGTGGAGAGACTCTTAAAACAGTTTGAACTGAGCTATTGGTATCTTTGAGAGGACTCCTTTGGTCATGAATAGGGAAATAGTTAAAGATGCAAGCTCAGTGAATGAATGAATAAATGAATAAGTGAATGAAGGAATCATCCAGGCCTTTTCAGGAGCCCATACCAAACTCCAGAAATGCTCCCCTTCTCTAATCCCACCATTTTCCCATAAGAGACAAACAGAAAGTTGGGTTGCCTTAATTTAATCTATTCCTTCCCAGCAGTGAAAGCAAGCCTCCCAAGTGGCTGCCAAGGTTGCGAGGGCAAAAATGTGCTTCATGCTTAACTGAGAAAGAAGGACCTCTTTGAGTTATGTGTCATTAGTGAATCCTAATGTTATTAGGTACAAGAATCAGAATTTGCATAGAAATCATTGCAGGGAATTGTTTCTTCCCCTTGCCAGTATTGATTTTCCAGCACCGTTAGCTGCTTAATGCTACTGCTTTTAATTGATTACTCCTGGGGAGTCCCTCAATAGCAGGCTTCTTCAATTGAGACGCTAGGCCATTCATTGAATGTGATTCGACAACCCCCATTGACTCTGGAGACCTCAGCCTATCTGTAGCATAATCAAAAAGGACTCACACCGTTTAATAAATACTGTGGCCCTCACAAATGCAACACACTCAGGTGATGGCCCAGTTAAAAATATGAACCTGTCCAATTCTGTTCACCCGCTAAAAATCAGTGATCAAGCTATATATTTGTAACTACTTCCAAAGTTGAGTATCCGATGCCTAATTTCAAACTCAGCTGCTTTCAAACTCTCAGTAAGTGTGAGGCCCCTAAAATTCCTGAGCTTACCCTTCTGTGTTGGAAGTAGTTGAGTGAGTCTGTGCAAAATCTCCTTAGGCTAACCAAAGATGTTGTTGCATTGTGCAGTGTTTGAGACAGCACTACCAAAGTCTAGAGGAACTGGGCAGTGTTGGAGTAAAAGCACACTGGGGTGAGGGCAGTTTATGGAGCACTCCACTAATTATAGGACTACCTTTTTGTCTTCTGATTTGATTCTACCTCTACCACACCAACTGAGGTTATGTTATTTTCATATTCTAATGCTTGGCCCCAAAATCCAGATTACAATGTCTCTGTTAAGGGACACATCAAGGACTTACTCTTTTGTTCTATCCCTCCTCCCATATTCTGTACAATCTTCATCTAGTTTGAGGACAAGAAACTAGTTTGGGCTAGTTCTATATACTTTCAAATCTATTGTGGATATCATGCACAGATGCTGCCACAAAGCCATACATGACAGTGAAAATTCAAATAATTTTTAGTCACTCAGTCACAATCCCACGTCTCATACTCCCTGAAGGAATGAGGCTCAATATTGACTAAGCCATAGCAAAAACATTCTTGTGGATATGAATTGCAGCTTAAAACTGTAATAATTCTCACTGAGGCACATATTTACTTAACTGTACTGAATTTAAAAAAAAAAACATAACTTTTAGCCTGAAGCCAAAACTTAAGAAAAAGTGACTGTAACCTGTCCTTTTGGACCAAGCCCCAGGGTAAGAAAACACTGTGACTGAGGAGGATGTATTGCATTTCTGAGAGCAGATGAGCCTATGTCTTGCTTCGCCCAATAAAGGAAGAAGCACCAATTCCTATAGAGTTCTCAACACAGGCTGGCACCAGAGCAATAGAGTTGGTGGGATGTGTTATTTGATGAGATGAGGCATGAGAACCTGCTATAATTCTTTAGACACTGATGGAGTATTTCCCCACTTTCCACTGGACTCCCTATGCTAGGCTCCTGTCTGCAAGCAGAGCTGTTCTCTGAGAAGCTCCATGCAGCAGCAGTTCAGAACAGATGCTTAGACTCACAGCCAAGCATTGGGTGAAGCATAGGGAGTCTAGTGGAAAAGTGGGAAGAAGGAGAAACGGACCTAGAGATGACAAGAGGCCCACAAGAAGACCAACAAAGCCAACTAACCAGTGGAGTCTGAAGCACCAACCAAGGACCATGCATGGACTGGACCTAGGTCCTCTACACACATGTAGCTGATGGGCAGCTCAGGCTTCATGTGGGTCCTCTAGTAAGTGTAGCAGGGGCTGTTTCTGGCATGGACTCTGTTGCCTGCTTTTTGATCACTTCCTCGTGACACGACTGTCTTGCCAGGCCACAGAGAAAGAGGACAAACTCAATCCTGATATGACTTGATGAGCTGGGGGAGGGGGCACCTCTTTCTGAAGAATAGGGGAGAGGACGGGGTAAGGGAGGATGGGGTTGGGAGGAGGGGAGCATGGAACTATTGTATATAAAGTGAATAAATAATTAATGAAATTAGCTTTATTATGGAGACTATGGTTTATATACCAAAGACATGAAAATGTACATGACATTATTTGTGTAACATAAATGCTCTGAATGCTGCTAGAGTCAATAAAAAGGACTATCAATATGAACAACAGGAATCAAATCTTAAAAATATGGACCAGAAAGAAGGGAAAAGAGGTGAAGAGGCAGTAAATGAGGGCTTTTATTATGAAAATTTTCTCCAGGTAAGTGCCATACACTGTATACTGGACTGTTTAATGGTGTTTTGACCATCTTTGCAATTGTTATATAAAAATCCCCATTCATGTTTTCAAAACCTAATGGGCCAAAATGCTTCTTTTTCAATGAATATTTATAGATACATACCATATGCAGAGCCCCAAATATGGCAGCATTATGGGTGCCTGCATACACTGTGAACAACCTAGATCTCCTATCCAGTGGGAAGCATAATGCTGAACAGTGATTCTCATCCTTTGACTTGTTAAAACAGTGAGTACTGGACTTCATGTTCAGACTTCTAATTCACTAAATCTAGTCCAGAGCCTGAAAATTTTTATTCCAAAGGCATTCATAAGCATACTTATTGCTCCTACTCAAACAGAAGGCAATGGCTAAGAACTCATAGGATTTATAGCTAGCCATCTCTAAAGATTAAAACCCTGATAAATGAACTTATTAGCTGTCCATTCTAAGTACCATACTTACTTGGAGCCTCAAATTATAATTTATCTGTAAAACTTGATACAACAGACTCCGCAAATATTTTTGAGATCTGTTGTATGATGTGCTTCAGGAGAAATAACAATAAACAAGATATAGACTTTGTTGTGGTAACCCTTAAACATAATTATCAAAAGTATCTCATATGATTAGCATTGTGGTTAGTATTATGAAGGGGCAGGGACATACTATAACAGAAAATGTGTGATCAGTAAAAGCATTCCTGAGACCTGAGGTCCTCACTCACTTATCAGTAACAGCAATGTAGTGGTGCAGCTGGTGTTCTGAAGCTGATGGGTAAGGGAGGATGATATAGATTACCTCTGCATATGAGTAGTAGAAAGTGATAAGACGATGGAGAAAGGGGGCGACTAAGTTTCAGAAGGAATGAGTGAGGTTTGTGGTAGCGGAATACTGGGAAGACAATGAGTGGCATATAGGAGGTGGTAAGCTCACTGTATATAGTGGGCAAGATTAGTGAGTGTGACTGATAGTGCTGATTAAAATCATCACAAAAATTTAAGTGGTAATGTTTTAAACGAACCACTCATATGTGCCCTTCCTGATACTGTGACAGTGAAGTGACACATGTTCTTACTAAGAAATGTAAATACAATAGCAGTGTCTCACCAGAGGTAATGATCAGTACTGAAACTTCTTCCAACAAAAGTACAAAGCAGAGCCTCTTCTTAACCATTAATGGAGTCAGTCAAGAAAGAAGCCAGTTCCAACCTGTTCCAAATGACAACCTTGGGGTTCCCTTTTCCCAAGGCTGTGTGAGCTAGAAATAAGTTGTTTGGGCCAGCAGAGAGGGGAAGGGAGCAGGGTGTTACAAAAGTTTTGCAATTGAGAATTTAGAATTGTCCTCTTCCCTAACTAATTCCACTGCCAGTAAGGACCAGGCTTTGTCTTATGCTTTTTCATGGGAAGCTTCAAGTCCTGACCATGAACTTCAGTGATTGAGTAGCATTTCCAATCAACTTGTTCTCCAGCTAGATGGTTAGAGACTGAAGGCCAGCTTCCTTCAACTCTGGACTTGGCAATGGAAAATAGGAAGTGCACATTTGAAAAAGTTATCTGGGAAGGGAGGAAAATTAAAACTGAAGGGAACCCAGCCATTCTTTAGACATTAGAACAATAATGGCTCAAACTAGCATCCTTAGGTTGCCTGTTCCCACCCAATTTGCACTCAGTGGGACAACAGATAACCTGAGATTCTATGTCAGAATCTTTACAAGCCCCAGACACTGATGGAAGGGACACCATGTTGAACCATGTCCACTGGCATCTCTTCAAACAGTTTGTGTTTTAAGCAGAAAATTACATAATAGATTCTAGTTATTGTGTACTTACACCTATATACCTCATCCCAGCTATCCCATCCTACAAAGCCAGCTCCAGACTAGTGAAAGAACATGTCTTAAAAAGCAAGCTAAGAGGATCCAAGATGGCGGCGAGCAGTGTGGACCGCGTTTGGAGGCTCCAGTGAACAATTCAGGGAATTGCACAGATTTCTGAGCCAGGAACACCGAGGTCTGAACATCACGGCAGCAGGAGTGCTCCACGGTTCGGAGGGACCAGGGTGCGGAGGACCTGTGTGCCCCTGCACACAGGAGGAGCGTGGATTTTCTCTGATCGGAGCGGCAGCAGCAGAGGCAGCAGCACCAGCGGCACCAGCAGCGGTGGCTGAGGTTTGGAGCTCATAGCCTTCCGGTGGAGGCGATTGGTGTGGTGGCTTGTGGGAGTTGCTGCGGGAGAGGGGACTTGGGGCAGTATTTGGGTTGCGTGGAGCCTTCGGACCCAGACTGGACTCAGCGGACAGTTCGGCCCCAGAGTCCCGGGTACTGGCCCAGCCCAGCAAGCAATTCTGCCCGAGGCACTAACTCAGCTTCGGCCACAGCTCCCCTGCTGTGGCGCAGGCTTAGTTGAGCTCACAGCTCCACACTAGGCAGCACCTCAGCTCAGCGGCAGCTCCCCTGTGGTGACACAGTCTGGGTGGAGCACTTGGTTCCAAAACAGGCGCTAACTCAGAGCAGCTGCAGTTCTCCTGCTGTGGCACAGGCTTAGCCAAGCACTCAGTTCCACCCTAGGCGCCACCTCAGCTCAGCGGCAGCTCCCCTGCAGTGACACAGTCTGGGCGGAGCACTTGGCGCTAACTCAGAGCAGCCACAGCTCTCCTGCTGTGGCGCAGGCCGGACACAGAGCGCTCGGTTCCACCAGCTCTAAGACTCTGGTTGGACACAGTGTGCAGTTTGAATCCAGAATTCCTGGCTGAGATTGGTGGTCAGTTCGGGCCCTGAGTCAATAACTGACCACAGCACGCACTTTGGGCCAAAAGTCCCTGGCGGAGCTTGGTGCGTAGTCCCAGCCCAAAAATTCTGACTGGACCCTGTGTGCATTTTGGGCCCAGAATCCCTAGCTGAGCTTGGCAGACGGTTCAGGCCCCGAGAATCTAGCTGAGTTCAGCCCGTGGTTCGGGCCCAGTATTGCTGGCTGGACTTGGCAGGGAACACAGAAGGCTGTGGATACCTGGGCCTGACCCAACGCTCAGTCAGAGACCCAGAACAATTGCAGGATCCACAGCATAGGGGGGCTGAAGATCACTGGTTGTGAGAGACCAGAACAACAGGGCTAACCTCCTAACATCCACACCAGTGAAGCTTTGAGCTCCCAGCCTATGGAAATCATGAGAAAACAAGTGAATCTATCGTCAGACACCCTCCATCCAACTCTGGAAGCTACCCAACAAAAACAAAGACGGCAAGATGTCTAAAGGACAACGAAAAAGCATACGCAAAAAAACCCAAAACAACATGGCGCCTCCAGTTTCCAGCTATCCCAAAGAAAACAACCCAGAGAACTCAAATACAACGGAAATACAAGAAAATGACTTCAAATCCTTAGTAATGAGGATGATAATGGAGGAAACAAATAAAATTCGTAATCAAATGCAGGAAGACGCAGACAAAAAAGTGAGAGACATAAAAGAAGCACATAGAGTGGAACTGGAAAAATTGCAGGAAAATGCAAACAACCAGATGAAAGAAATAAATAAAACGGTTCAAGCGCTGAAGACCTATAAAGAGGCAATGGAAGAAACTCAGGAATATACAAAAAATCAGATGAAAGAAATCAAAAAATCAGTTCAAGATCTGAAAATGAAAATGGATTCAATGATCAACACACAGACAGAAGAAAAACGAGAACGTGAGACTTCAGAGAAGAAGGCAAGCAACACAGAGGTAAGGTTTTCTAACAGAATCCAAGAGATGGAAGAACGAATCTCAGGTCTAGAAGATACAATCACAGATATTGAATCAACCATTAAAGAAAATGCCAAATCTGGAAAACTCCTGACACAAAACATCCAAGAAATTAAGGACACAATGACAAGAAGAAATCTGAGGATAATAGGCATTGAAGAAAGAGAAGACATCAGACTCCAGGGCCCAGAAACTATTCTCAACAAAATCATAGAAGAAAATTTCCCCAATCTAAAGAAAGAAATGCCTATAAACATACAAGAGGCCTACAGAACACCAAATAGAATTGACCAGAAAAGAAAAACTGCCCGCCACATAATAATCAAAACACAAAACATGCAGAACAAAGAAAAAATATTAAAAGCTGCAAGGGAAAAGGGCCAAATAACATTTAATGGTAAACCTATCAGAATTACATCCGACTTCTCAGCAGAGACCATAAAAGCCAGAAGGGCCTGGACAGAAATCCTACAAACCCTAAGAGACCACAGATGCCAGGCCAGACTACTTTACCCAGCAAAATTATCAATAACCATTGATGGAGAAAACAAAATATTCCATGACAAAAACAAATTCAAACAGTACCTATCCACAAACCCAGCTTTACAGAAGGTACTAGAAGGAAAACTCCATCCCAAAGGGTCAAGCTACAACCAAAACTACCCAGGAAATAGATAACTATCCCATGGCAAAAACACAACTACACAAACGCTCGACTGGAAACAACATCAAAATTAAGACTCTTAACAGTCACTGGTCATTAATATCTCTCAACATCAATGGCCTCAATTCTCCAATAAAAAGACACAGACTAACTGAATGGGTACATAAACAAGATCCAACATTCTTCTGCCTTCAAGAAACACATCTCACCCATAATGAAAGGCATTACCTCAGGGTAAAAGGTTGGAAAAAATATTCCAAGCAAATGGTCACGAGAAGCAAGCAGGCGTAGCCATTTTAGTATCGAACAAAATAGACTTTCAACCAAAATTAATCAAAAGGGATGAGGAGGACACTTCATACTCATCAAAGGTAAAGTCAACCAAGATGACATCACAATTCTGAACATCTATGCTCCCAATACAAGGGCACCCACATTTGTAAAAGATCTCCTAAAAAAGGTTAAACCACACATCGATCCCCACACAATAATAGTGGGAGACTTCAATACCCCCCTCTCACTGAAGGATAAGTCATTGAAACAGAAACTAAGCCGAGAAATAACATCATTAACCAATGCCATGGGTCAAATGGATCTAACAGATATCTATAGAACCTTTCACCCAAACAAGAAAGAATACACCTTCTTCTCTGCACCCCATGGAACCTTCTCCAAAATTGATCACATCGTAGGTCACAAAGCAAGCCTCAACAGATACAAGAGGATTGAAATAATGACTTGTATCCTATCAGATCACCATGCTCTTAGGCTGCAATTCAACAACAACAGAAATAACAAAAAGCCTACACGTACCTGGAAACTAAACAACTCTCTGTTAAATGACACCTGGGTCAGCGAAGAAATAAAGAAAGAAATCAAGGAGTTTCTGAAATTCAATGAAAATGAAGAAACAACATACCCAAATTTGTGCGATACATTGAAAGCAGTGCTAAGAGGAAAATTCATAGCACTAAGTGCCTTTAAAAAGAAATTGGAAACATCGCACATAAGCATCTTAACAACACAATTGGAAGCCCTAGAAAAAAAAGAAGCAGAAACACCCAAGAGGAGTAGACGCCTGGAAATAATCAAACTCAGGGGTGAAATTAACAAATTAGAAACTAAGAAAACAGTCCAAAGAATCAACAAAACCAAAAGCTGGTTCTTTGAGAAAATCAACAAGATAGACAGACCATTAGCCAAACTAACTAAAAGGCAGAGAGACAGTATTGAAATCAACAAAATCAGAAATGAAAAGGGAGACATAACAACAGACACTGAAGAAATTCAAAGAATTATAAGATCCTACTTTGAAGGCATATACGCCACAAAATTTGAAAATCTAAGGGAAATGGACGATTTTCTTCATCAATTTCACTTGCCAAAGTTGAATGAAGAACAGATAAACAAGCTAAATAGTCCCATTTCCCCTACAGAAATAGAAGCAATCATCGATGGTCTCCCAACCAAAAAAGCCCAGGGCCAGATGGTTTTCAGTGCAGAATTCTACCAGACCTTCAAGGGCGAGCTAATACCGATAATCTTCAAGCTACTCCAAAAGATAGAAATGGATGGAATATTACCAAATTCATTCTATGAGGCCATAGTCACATTGATACCTAAACCTCACAAAGACTCAACAAACAAAGAGAATTTCAGACCAATTTCTCTTATGAACATAGATGCAAAAATACTAAATAAAATACTTGCAAAACAAATACAGGAACACATCAAAGATATCATTCATCATGACCAAGTAGGCTTCATTCCAGGCATGCAGGGATGGTTTAATATACGGAAATCCATCAATGTAATCCACCATATAAACAAACTGAAAATTAAAAACCACATGATTATCTCCTTGGATGCAGAGAAAGCATTTGATAAAATTCAACACCCATTCATGTTTAAAGTTTTAGAGAGATCAGGGATACAAGGCACTTTCCTCAACATAATAAAGGCTATATACAGCAAGCCAATAGCCAAAATCAAAGTAAATGGTGAGATACTCAAGGAAATTCCTCTCAAATCGGGAACAAGGCAAGGCTGCCCACTCTCTCCATATCTCTTCAATATAGTACTCGAAGTTCTAGCCAGAGCAATAAGACAACAAAAGGAGATCAAGGGTATTCAAATGGGAAAAGAGGAAGTCAAATTATCCCTATTTGCAGATGATATGATAGTGTACATAAGTGACCCTCAAAATTCCACCAGAGAACTCCTAAAGCTGATAAACACCTTCAGCAAATTGGCTGGATACAAAATTAACTCAAAAAATTCTGTAGCCTTCCTATACACAAATGACAAGCTTGCAGAGGAAGAAATTAGGAAAACCACACCCTTCACATTAGCCACAAGCAATATAAAATATCTAGGAGTTACCCTAACTAAGCAAGTGAAGGGCTTGTATAAAAAAATTTCAAAACTCTGAAGAAAGAGATTGAAGATGACCTGAGAAGATGGCATGATCTTCCTTGCTCATGGATCGGGAGAATTAACATAGTAAAAATGGCCGTCCTACCAAAAGCAATCTACAGATTCAATGCAATCCCTATCAAAATACCTACACAATTTTTTAAAGACATTGAAAGTTCAATTCTGAATTTCATATGGAAAAATAAAAAACCCGGAATAGCTAAAACAATCTTGTACAATAAAAGATGCTCCGGAGGAATCTCCATACCTGATCTCAAACTGTACTATAAAGCAATAGTACTTAAAACAGCATGGTACTGGCACAGCAACAGGCTGGTTGATCAGTGGAATCGAATCGAAGACCCAGATATGAATCCACACACATATGGTCACTTGATTTTTGACAAAGAAGCCAAATCCATTCAATGGAAAAAGGATAGCATCTTCAACAAATGGTGCTGGTCTAACTGGAGGTCTATGTGTAAAAAAATGAAACTGGACCCATATTTGTCACCTTGCACAAAACTCAAATCCAAGTGGATTAAAGACCTCAACATAAAACCAGAGACACTAAGCCACTTAGAAGAAAAAGTGGGAAAGAGGCTGGAACATATTGGCACAGGAGACAACTTCCTGAACAGAACACCAACGGCCCAGGCCTTAATGTCAACCATTAATAAATGGGACCTCATGAGGCTGAGAAGCTTCTGTAAGGCAGGAGACACTGTCAAGAGAACAAAGCGACAGCCTACAGACTGGGAAAAAATCTTCACCAACCCTACATCTGACAAAGGTCTAATATCCAAAATATATAAAGAACTCAAGAAATTAAACACCACCAAACCGAATAACCCAATTGAGAAATGGGGCTTGGAACTAAACAGAGAATTCTCAACAGAGGAGTATCAAATGGCTGAGAAACACTTAAAGAAATGCTCACCCTCCTTAGTCATCAGGGAAATGCAAATCAAAACAACTCTGAGATCCCATCTTACACCCATCAGAATGGCTAAGGTCAAAAATTCAAGCGACACCACATGCTGGTGAGGATGTGGGGAGAGAGGAACACTCCTTCATTGCTGGTGGGAATGCAAACTAGTACAGCCACTTTGGAAATCTATCTGGTGCTATCTCAGAAAAATGGGAATAGGGCTTCCTCAAGACCCAGCTATTCCACTCCTTGGAATATACCCAGAAGATGCTCCAGCACACAACAAGAAAATTTGCTCAACCATGTTCATAGCAGCCTTATTCATAATAGCCAGAACATGGAAACAGCCTAAGTGTCCCTCAGTAGAAGAGTGGATAAAGAAACTGTGGTACATATACACTATGGAATACTACTCAGCTATTAAAAACAAGGAATTCCCGAAATTTGCGGACAAATGGATTGAGCTAGAAATGATCATAATGAGTGAGTTAACCCAGAAGCAGAAAGAATCAAATGGTATATAATCATTTATATCTGCATACTAGCCCAAGGGGCATGTCCCACGAAAGCCTTCACTTACCAGGAAACTGGGACAGAGGGGAAGGCATCCTATTGGGACTCTAAATGAGAGACGCATGGGAGAACAGCAAAATAAAAGGATACAGAGGGTCCTAGAAATCTACAAGTAGAACAATATGATAGGCAGATTTGGGCCCTGGGTCCCGCTCAAACTAAGGCACCAGCGAAGGACAATTCAGGAGGTAAACTTTAAACCCCTTCCCTGATCTAGCCAATGGTCAGAATATTCTCCACAGTTGAGTGGAGAGTGTGATATGACTTTCTCACGTACTCTGGTGCCTCACATTTGACCATGTCCCCTGGAGGGGGAGACCTGGTGGCACTCAGAGGAAGGACAGCAAGTAGCCAAGAAGAGACTTGATACTCTATGAGAATATACAGGGGGAGGTAATCCCCCTCAGGAACAGTCATAGGGGAGGGGAATAATGGGAAAATGGGGGGGGGGAGGAATGGGAGGATACAAGTGATGGGATAAACATTGAGATGTAACAAGAATATATAAAAAAAAAAAAAAAAAACAAAGAAAACCAAAAAAAAAAAAAAAAAGCAAGCTAAATGGCTGCCAAGGAATGACAACTGAACTTGACCTCTGCCTACACACACACACACACACACACACACACACACACACACACACACACACACCCATTCATGCATGAACATATACACGCTTTCACACACACATGTGCACATGCACGTTCACAAGAATAAAAGACAAAAAGATAAAAGTAGTTTCAGTTATCCAGTTCTCTTAGTTGTGTGCCTTTTCCTTCCTCCCTTCCCTCCTTTTTTTTTTTTCTTTCTTTCTTTGAAATTACTTGTTTCCTCTACCCTACAATTCCTTAATTTCATTCTGGGGCCTCAGACTATTTTTCTTCTGTCTTCAATTTATAGTCCATTTTTGTTCTTCAATGTCTTCTTGAAACTTCATGAAGACTAAGCCCTACTCCATCTTATATTTGATACCTTCACCTATTAACAGGTATTATGGTACCCTACTTACCTGACACATAATCTCCAAACAGCTTTATGTTTGAATTAGGCCATGAGAAGCAAATAATTGGCAACCAGGTGGTGGCAACATACTCAAATTCAAAGAAGAAATACTCTTTCTAAATAAGAAAGAGTAGTCAGAAGTAAAACATAAAACAAAACAAACAAAACACACACACACACACACACACACACACACACACACACACACCACTAAACTTGGAAAATGCAAAATTTGCAAAGTTAAAGTTAGAAAATGATAACCTTGTCATGGCTGCTTAGTGATATCAGTTGACATCAGGAAGAAGGAATTGGTTGTGTTGCTATCTATTTTTAAAAGAAGAGGAGCAAGACAAGGGTAAGTAGAAAAAGGAGAAGAGGAGGGAGAAGAAGAAGAAAGGAGGAGACAGAAAAAGAAAAGTAGACAATATAGAGGTCAGTTTTGTGAATATTATGGAGTTGGGGACTGTATGCTCACTCGGGGTTAGACCCAAAAGACAGAACCTTGGTTTCTAGTAGTTTAACATTAAACATAAAAAATCTTTTCAGTCTCCATAATTCCCCTATGTGAAACTAAATTATTGGAATCACCAAATAATCCAGACCATTGAATAGAGTGAGGACCCTAATGAAAGTGCATCTATAGGCATTTTTATTTCTAAATAAGTAATTTAATTGGATACTTATGAGAATAAAAGCAGTATCAAATGTCAAATGTTTTACCACTTATTCATAGATGAATTCCCAAAACTACAGAATTCTATAAAAATCATAGAGACTTTTTCTAGTTGTATAACAGATGAAATATAATTATTAGCAACCCAGAAAAAAAAAACAGACTCAGCTGGATATCTTGAGAAATGTGGGGCTCAAAATCATTTTCGAATTGACCCCTTAGTCAATGATGTCCAACTGATTAAGGAATGCCTATATCTTGCATCCTAAACATCCAAAAAAACAAACAACTTCTTCCCCTCTCATTAGTGCTTTTCTATTTCTCAAAGACTAAATCCATAATTGGCATTTATCATAAGAAATTCAATGGCAAACACTAATGGAGTGTGTTAGCTCTGCTCATCAATCTCAAAACACATTGCAGGCCCTAACTATGTACCCACTCTTGTGCCAGCTGCTACTGGGTCAACAAAAATTACTAGCAGGATTCTTGGTCTCAGTGCTTAGAAAGTAGTTGGGAGACAAAATTAGCATATAAAAATTAGACAAAAAAGAATGTTTGGAGCTTGATTATTCAGAGGCTAGATGTTATGGTGTTAAGAAAAGAGGAGAGTGAATGTGACTAAAGTTGTTATAGAGAGTTGTGAATGATCTTAGATGTGTGCATTTGGGATATGTGTGACAATTTAGGATAGCATAGTTTTATGTATGTAGGTATAAATATGAGGTTAGAGATGGAAACAAATTTATTACTCACAGTAATAACAATAACCAGAGTGTCTATGCTTTTACAATGATTTTGAATTTCAGAATCTTACAGAGCTATGAAATGCCAAATGCCACCTGCACATGAAGTGGGCTACATTATAGAAGAAGCTTGAACTTTGTGTACTCAAGCTTACAGAGTCTTCTATATTGGGCAGTAAGCATGCTTGCCCCTTTGCACACGGCAATATCATCAATACCATACAAACAATCATATATAAACATCATAGAAAAATAGACAGGAACAACAAGCAGTCAAAGTCTTACTTTTAAGATAGCCAAAGATAGGAATTTGAATCAGGCAGACTTTTGTGGGGCCTTGATTTTAGTAGTGAGGTACCATTCACAACAGAAACGTCCCATGCAAATTCATCTCTATTATAAAGCACACTTCTTAAAATGGGGTATTTCCTAGACGACAAATAATAAAATACAGTCATGAATTGTTTAACAGCAAGAATACATTCTGAAAAATTTGTCAGTAGGTGCTTTCATTGTTGTACCAACATCATGGTGTGTACTTAAATAAACCTGAATGGTATAAAATGAATCACTCAACCTGTCCTCTTAATACAACAAAGATATTTCATCAGTATTAGATGTCTGAAGCTGATACTGGATTAACATTAAAGAGTACTTTACAGCAAATATTTTCCATAGGTAAGAGTATTCTCTAAAATAATGTTAAAATTATGGCATTCTATATATACAAGTAAGTATTAGGCCTTTGTTATCATTAGCAAATATTCTGAATTCTATGTATGATTTTGTATGATTGGCAGTGCTATGGAGTTTTTATAGTGTTATCATCACAAATATGGGAGTGATGGATTGTGCTTTGACATTACGATGGCTTCACTGTATCTTATGGGATCATTGTCATATATATGCAGACTCTTCTTGACTGCGACTTTGCTATGTGAAGTATTACCGCACTAAAAAGCTCACAGCTTCAAGGCCTTGGTGTAGCTTTGCTCACTTTACTGAAATGTAAACTGAGTCCTAGAGAAGCTAAGGTGAGCATAATTTTATTGTGATATGCAACTGGCAATTTCCTTATGTCTAAGTAGCCTGGTGCGTTCTGGGCCCATTAAAAAAGCCTTTCATAACAGGATGCTGATCAGAAACTTCATTAAAAATAAAGTTATTTCTTTAGCAGGTTTACAGAAATGTATTAACATCATGGAATTCATTAAATGAACTGTAGGTCTGATGCAATGGAGTTATTTTCCAGTGACTCAAACCAGGCTCCAATCAAAAGGGTTACCATTAAGATATACTTAATGCCTGGCATTCTCAGAGGTTTTTCTGGCTATACCATTTCACACACAAAAAGAAAACTACACAGTCAGAAAATAATGCTGATGAAATAAGCCACACTGCACATATTCTTTTTTTCTTTTTTTTTTATTAATTTATTCTTGTTACATCTCAATGATTATGCCATCCCTTGTATCCTCCCATTCTTCCGTCCCTCTCATTTTCCCCTTAGTCCCCTCCTCTATAACCAGGAAACTGGGACAGAGGGGAGGACATCCTATTGGGACTCTAGATGAGAGAAGCATGGAAGAATAGCAAAGTAGAAGGATCCAGAGGGTCCTAGAAACCTACAAGAAGAACATTATGATAGGCAGATTTGGGCCCAGGGGTCCCGCTCAAACTAAGGCACCAGCCAAGGACAATACAGGCGGTAAACTTTAAACCCCTACCCAGATCTAGCCAATGGTCAGAACATTCTATACAGTTGAGTGGAGAGTGGGATATGACTTTCACACGTACTCTGGTGCCTCACATTTGACCATGTCCCCTGGAGGGGGAGACCTGGTGGCACTCAGAGGAAGGATAGCAGGCTACCAAAAAGAGACTTGATACCATATGAGAATATACAGGGGAAGGAAGTTCCCCTCAGGCACACTCCACATATTCTTACCCAGAGTTCAGTTAAAGGCAATAGTCAACTGGAATGGACTAGTTGGTGACATTATTTGTGGTCTCACTGCTGTATGTTTATTAACCTGCTTGTACTTCTCTACTTACCCCTGGATTCATAATGGCCATAAATCTCCTGGCATACCTTGTTTAATACCTTCAGTCTTTTCTCATTTACTGTAGCAGCAGAAATGTGGGACTGGGTAAGGGAGAAGTGTAAGCACTGTCAATAGTATTTAAACAGAACCCTAGGCAGAGATACAGATAAACCTTCTTGCATTCATAAGGAATCTATATAAGAATAGAAATCCCAGAGCAAGAAGGTTAATTGGGTTTAAACACAGTTTCTGATTGAGTTTCATTAAATTTCACCTAAAAAGTCAGAAGTGAGTGGTGAACAAATGGAGAAAATCTACTTGTGAGTTTCTGATTATGTATGCAAATCCATACAAGCCACATGATGAGGGTCTATAATGATTTTCAAAATTGGGCACATAATGGGATATAAAACCCAAGAAGAAATGAAGTGTGTCCCTCAGCCTCCACCCCCTAGATCTCTAGTGCCATAAGGTTGATTAAAAATCACTGGCACCTGTTACTAGCTTAAGAAAAATTAGTTCGGTCTAGATTTGCAAACTAGCTTAACAGAAGACTCATTTTGAAAGCAAGAAAGATAAAAAATTGCACTGAACAAGATAGACCAAAGCTGAAATATCTGTATTTAGTGGTAGATACCACATGTAACAAGAAACTTTGGTAACTGTAGTGTATTCAGAAAGTAGTGAGCAACTGCTTTCAATTCAGAGGACTTGGAATCTTAGACTTTAATCACTAATTGAAATGTCTAAGTGTGATAAATCCAAAGAGTCCATCTGGCTTAACCCTGAGATGGTTGCTTATTTTAATTTTTACCCTGGGTTTATTGAGTTATTGGCAAGTTAAAACTATATACATACACATATATGTAAATACTACAGATACAAAATATGTGCTACATGATATTTTGATATACATACACATATATGTATATATGTATTATATAATATAGTGAATTGAATACTACAATCAAGCTAATTAACATAACCACCACCTCAAATTACATTTTGTATGTCTGGAAAGAATTTGAGAACTATTCTATCAGCATATTTCAAGTATGTGATACTTTATTAACTCATCAAGCTGTATAATAGATCTACAGAACACACTGTTTTCATAACTATGAGTATGTAATCTTAGCCCAACATCTCCCCTTTTCCCACACCCCCAGCCATTGCTATTAAACATTCTACACTCTGTCACTCTCAGTTTGACTTTATGAGTTTCTACATATATGTGAATCATGTAGTGGTTGTCAATGTGTCTGGCTTGTTGTACTTTAGCATAATGTACGAAGGTTGAAACTGAGACAACTGGCATGATTAGATGTTTAAAATGAAATTGTTTCTCCTCGGGTACAGAAATAACTTCCAAATAATTGAAGCTATCTAAAAATGGAAATGCACACTGGTGTACTTTGCTTTCTATTGCTGTGATGAACACTATAACCAAAAGCAACTTGAGAAAGAAAAGGATCTGTCTGACTCACACTTCTTCATCACAGTCCATCACCAGGATCCAGGAACTGGAACATAGACTATGAAAGAACTCTGTTTACTGAGTTGCTTCAGGACTCCTGATCTGCTACTTTTCTTACACAGCCCAGATACACCTACCTATAGCACCTACCTCTCACAGTGGGCTGGGTTCTCCTACATGAATCAGCAATTATGGAAAAGCCCCATGTGTGGGATAGAGAGGACTCAACAGTTCAGAACCTAGGCTGTCTTTGCAGAGGTTGAGTTCCCAGCACCCACATGGCAGTCTGTACTGTAACCCCAGTGCTGGTGGATCTGATGCTCTCTTCTGGCCTTCATAGACACCACATTGATATTGTACAGACATACATACAAGCAAAACAATCCCACACAAATATTCTTAAAAAGAAAATGCCCCACAGGCATGCCCATGAACATGATAGAGGAAATTCTTCGGTTGAGGTTCTCTCTTCCCAGATATGTCAAGTTGACAACTGAAGCTAACTATGACGCTCACCAAGTAATGCAGGATGAATTTTCCAAATAGCAGTTATGAGGCTTAGCACATTCACAGGCTCTGGAAGTTTGTACATGCTTCCACTAGACACCAGGGCCCCCAAGCATCTTGCTGTGAAGTCTCTGGATTTATTAGCTTAAGAACAACACATCTCTGAGTAAAAGTCACCATACTAAAACTATCTTCTGTCTTAGAAACTTCATATTATGAAAGCACAGGAAAGTGAAGGAAATAGTCTTCTAATACCATGTAAGCCTTAAATTAAGTCTGAATTTTGGACTCTGTAAATTGAGCATGCCCCAAAGTATAGCAGAAAAAACATATGTGGACAACTGGTGATGTTATTCAAATGACTGAAGTTATTCTTGTCTTTAATTCTACATACTCAAAAATCCTCTCAAGAAAACACTTTTGACTTTCTTTATGCCAAGCTGATTTCCAATAGTTTTATACTTTGGTGCTTCTAGCATCTTCTCTAAGATCACTAACAGCCAATCTGAGTTGTTGTCCAATTTTTTATAGTATCAATTCTTTATGTTCTACAGACAAGACTCTCTAGCACATGTAGTATAATGTTCTTTGTATCTGTTACTGATCTGAGACTCTTTCCCATATATTTTTTTTTTTTGGTTGTCTACACCATACAAGATATTATAAGTCTTCTTTCTACTTTGAAGAGACTTGCTGCCAAGTGTAAGCATAGTGCCTGAACCACTAGGAACCAAGGTGGTAGAATGCTCTGTTTTGCTACACTTTCTTCCCATTTAGTTATGCTAAGGCACTCTGAGTTGGCTCAAACTATCACAGGGTAAGTAGGAGAAACTGGGGTGCATATATGGCTGTTCTTTTCTTTCTGAGTTTTTCTCAGATTGTACTTCTCAAGTTGTAGACCTTGAAGGAAAGGACTTTTTCCCATTTCACATCCAGTATCACAAGACTGCATCATGACTGTGACTGAGGGGGATTTCCTCCCCCTGTATATGCTCATAGGGTAACAAGTCTCTTCTTGGCTACCTGCTGTCCTTCCTCTGAGTGCCACCAGGCCTCCCCCTCCAGGGGACATGGTCAAATGTGAGGCACCAGAGTACATGAGAAAGTCGTATCACACTCTCCACTCAACTGTGGAGAATGTTCTGACCATTGGCTAGATCTGGGAAGGGGTTTAAAGTTTACCTCCTGTATTGTCCTTGGCTGGTGCCTTAGTCTGAGCGGGACTCCTGGGACCAAATCTGCCTATCATACATAAGGGAGGGGAATAAGGGGGAAATGGGAGGGAGGGAAGAATGGGAGGATACAAGGGATGGGATAACCATTGAGATGTAACAAGAATAAATTAATAAAAATTTTTTAAAATGCATTTTGGGGATTATCTGAATATATGCTTTAGCACTAATGCTAAATAGTAGTGATAGTAATAACAGCCAGTGATCCCATTGGAAGGGAGTATGTGTTTGTGGGGAGCTGAAATTAAAAGCAATGTATTGTTAAAAAAAAGACTGCATCGTGATATGCTAAAGGAGGATATTAGATAATTTAGAAAAAAATTCTCAATAAGGTCTATTTTTCAAACTGTTTTCCTGTATACTATTTTGGGTATCAAAAATATTGAATTATTTACTTTCATTTTTATTCTCAACCATATTTATTCAGTAATAAATAGACATCTTAAGCAAACTAAGACAAGAAAACCATGTACCTTCAAGTGCATATGTGGCTTTTTTCCCTTGTTTGCCTTTTATTGATACTAGATTGGGGGTGCTAGAGAGATATCTCAGCAGTTAAGAGCACTGGTTGTTCTTCCAGAAGACCCAGGTTCAACTCCCAGCACCCACATTGCAGCTCACAACTGTCTGTAACTCTAATTCAAGGGGATTTGGCACCTTCACAGACAAACATGTAGGCAAAACAGCAAGGTACATAAAATCAAAATAAATAAATGGTTTTTTTAAAAAAGATAATAGTCGGGTGTTGTGGTGCACGCCTTTAATCCCAGCACTCGGGAGGCAGAGGCAGGTGGATCACTGTGAGTTCCAGGCCAGCCTGGTCTACAAAGTGAGTCAAGGACAGCCAAGGCTACACAGAGAAACCCTGTCTTGAAAAAAAATGAGAGATAAAATAGACTTTTTTCGCATAATGCATTCTGATTTTGGTTTCCCCTCTTTCTACTTCTCCCAACTCCTCCCCACCTCTCACCCATCTGAATCTACTCCCTTTCTGTCTCTCATTAGAAAAAAACAGGCTTCTAAAGGGTAATAAGATAAGATAAAACAATGATAAAACAAACAAAAGGAAAGGAGGCCAAGAAAAGGCACAAGAAACAGATATAGATGCAGAGACCCAAGAATTCACACACTCAGAAATCTGATAAAAATCACTAAACTGGGAGTCATAATATATACACAAAGGACATGTAGGTTAAAGAAAGAGGAAAATTTTAAATATATAAAAATAAAAAATAAGATAAATTTTGAAAGGGGGGTGTCCCTGACACTATATTATGAGAAAAAGGAACCTCCAAAGTTACCATTGAGTTCATTTTCTGTTGGCCATCTTCGCTGGGCATACAGCATATCCATAAGAGTACTTTCTTTTTCATTTGCAAGTGGTTACCAATTGCATATTGTGTCTGGATTAGGAATGGAGCCATGTGTCTACTTTTCCTTTCAGCAATAGGATCCCATCTGGTGCAGACCTGTGGAGCCCCTATGTATGCTGCCTCAGTTTCTGTGAGTTCATATGTGCAACAGTCTTGTTGATTTACAGGGCTTGTTCTCTTGGTGTCCTCTATGCCCTCTGGCTCATACACTCTTTCTGCCTTCTCTCCCACCAGGTTCCTGAGCCATGAATGAAGGGAATTGATGAAGACATTCCTTTTAGGGATCAGTGTTCCAAGGTCTTTAACTCTGCATTATGTCTGGCTGTGGGTCACTGTATTTATTTCCATCTGCTGCAAGAAGATTCTGGTTTGTGATATATGTTTTCAAACAACTTTCTCATTGCATGTATAATTGTGCAATATACATTTATGTGTACTATACCAAAGCATAACTCAAGATGTTTTTCTAAAGTGTTTGAGAGAAATGCAATTCAAACGGTTGAAGCAACACAGGGACTCATAAATTTGAGCATTCACAAGATAGCCTGCCTCAGACACAGATAAACCCAAGAGCATGCTTTGCTCCTTTCAACTCTCTTCTGGGAAGCTGGCTCACTTTTTTGACAGATTCTCTCCATGAACAAGGGAAGATGACTACCCATATGCTCCCACTTTAGACACAAACAGAAAAATAAAAGTTTATGTTCCTCCAGCATCCAAAAATCAATCTAGACAAGGCATGTGTTTGGTTCTGTTTAAAACTGGTGCCTACCTGTCTGCTTTTTCAGTAGGGAAATTTTATAAAATGCCCATAGCTGATACAATAGTGCGTTTGTGTGTGTGTGTGTGTGTGTGTGTGTGTGTGTGTGTGTGTGTGTGTGTGTATACATCCATATGATTAGCACTATAGCCAAGATTGGCAGCAAATTAATAAATACTTCCACCAAAATCACATGAAATAGAAGATACCATCCCTCAAAGAACAAAACAAATTTGATAGAACAAAATATCATACCCCAACCTCATAAATAGCTTTGGTTTTGGTTTTTCAAGATAGGCTTTCTCTGTGTAGACCTAGCTGTCCTAGACTCGCTTTGTAGACCAGGCTGGACTCGAACTCAACAGAGATCTCCCTGTCTCCGCCTCTCAAGTGCTGGGATTACAGACATGTGCCACCATGCCCAGCTGAACAACCTCATAAATACTACCTCATTTCCTAAAAACTCTTCCAGGTAGTCTCATCTATTTCACCTAAGCTAAATAAAATTGTTGAAGTCACATTAGCTGTGTGATAAAATGGGAATGTAAAGACAATTGTAACAATTTGTCAATCCCTTTGCTCTTTCTACTACATCTTGGACTTTTTTTTACAAGTAATAGCAAGTGCCCCAGATTTCCATCTATAACACCAAGTGAAACATGCTTGGAGAAAGCACTTGCCAAACTCACAATGTTTGACATTGAATGATTGAAATTTGGGCATTCTCTCAGGGAAAATTATAATCTGGCATGCACCAAATTTAGGAGGCAAAATGGATTGATAACTAAGAGATAGATTTAAGAGTGGAACATGCATTATTTATATATAGCCTTGCCTCTGATACTTGCTAAATGGGTGATATTGGGAAAGTTAGCTCTCTGAGCTTCAGGCTACTCCTTTGTAAAATAGAGATAATAGCACATACAAAATCAGAGATGTTATAATGTTTAATGGAATTAGTTCTATTAAAATACCTACCCTACAACATGTCAAATAGTTGGTGTTAGATAAATATTCATTTGTTTCTATTCTACAATGATAATTTAAGTCTTTTTAATCCATTGGTAAAGGCACTCTGGGGAAAGCTAGAAGCTCTTTTGTTCTGAAATCAGGCCACAAAAAGTTACTTTGTATATTCATTGCTTTTATCACCATTGAGACAAAATACCTAGATTTGGATTCACAGTTTCAAGTGATCACAGTCTATTGTGGTAAGGAAGGCAAAGTAGAGCATCCCAGTCAGTGGTGATGGGAACATGTGGTGACCACTTGTTTACACAATGGTGGACCAGGAGCAAAGATGGCAGACTGGAAGCAGAGTTAATGCCTTCAAGTAACCACCCCCAAAGGCCTATTTCTTCAAGTAGAATAATCCTCCTAAAGGCTCCATAGCCTTTAAATTAGCACTATAAGCTGGGGACCAAACAACCAAAGTGTGAATCCATGGGGACCATCTCAAATTTAAAATATAAGACCTCATATATATTCAGCCCTGACATGTTAACTGTTCACATATAATATCATCTATAATACATCTTTTAATCACTTTGATAGCTTTACATTTCTTATGAGAACTTTATATGTGAGCACTGTATTTACATCACTCCCACTTTCTCCCTCCATCTTCAAATCCTCCTGTTTCCCCTTCACAGATTCATGAACTTTTAATTTAATTATCACACACACACACACACACACACACACACACACACACACACACACACACACACACACCACTGATTCTCCTCTCTCAGTAACCAATGAGCTCCTGTAGTTCATCTGAGAGTGGGACATTGTGTTATTTTCCCTGTCCATATTGGCATGTAGATTGATGTTATTATGCCAGTCATGTTCAGGCAACCATGCTATTGAGAAATCATGGTAAATTTTCCATGTCATTCTAATGAACCCTAACTCATAGCAGGTTTCCTGGTTCTCTGGCTCTTGTAATCTTTCCATCCTCCTTTGTGCCATGTTCCCTGAGTCATGGGCATAAAGGTTGCATTGTAGATATCTCAGTTGAGGCTTAACACCCCAATGGCTTTTCTCTACATTTTGATCTGTTGCATGTCTTTGCAATAGTCTGTTTGTTTAAAAAAGAACCTTCTTTGATGAGGGGTGAAACACTTAAATGTGGGCATAAGGATAAGTATTTAGATTGGAGTTAGGTATTACATTAGTTTAGGAAAATGGCTGTCGTGGTTTCTTTTTTATGGTTTTTGACTTCTCTAGCCATGGCTAGTTGACTAGGTTTACACTACCAGCCATTATTTTTCTCTTGTTGAGTGGGCCTAAAGGCCAGTTAGACCAACGTTGGTTACTACCAATATAAATGTGCCATTATTTTAACATTGGGGACATCTTTTTGGACAACTCATTGCTGTAGCTCATAAACTGTATAGCTGTATAGGACTACTGATTGTTCTGTGCCCTTGAAAGCTAGCATAGTACCCTATGGGAATGTGAGGGCCAGTCCTCACTAAAGAGCCTTCCAGGATAGTTCCAACTTGATTCCTTGAAGCCTTGTGATATATACAACAATATGATCTTTATCTTCAAGTTCCAGAAGACAACAAAGGGCAATGACAGTAGTTCATATTGTGTTGGGGGACTCTCAACCAACAATTTAAAGGCAAGTTTCCCATGTCTGGCATGAGGTTAAATAGTGCATGGCTCTTGGGGTAAGCACCGTCATCCCATCCCATGTGTCATAACTCAATTACACACACACACACACACACACCGTAGTTTATAATGGTTCCCTATGGCTTTTTCAAACATTTTTGGTGTTATCATCCTTCCTTCCTCTCCTCCTGTATTATTCATTCTCCCATCCCACTTTGCCAGTTAATAGTCTCCCCATTTTTCCCATCACCATCTTTATATTATCTGATACCTCCTACTGCCCCCATTCTAGATTCTTTATTGCCCCTCTCCATGATTCCTTTCTACTTCCCTGACTTATTTAGTTACCTCATGTTGTGTGTTCAAATCTAAAGATTCAAATCTAAGATCTACAAATAAGAGAACACATAGCATTTGTCTTTCTGGATCTAGGGTACCTCACTCAGTATGTTTTCCACTTCCATCCATTTACCTGAAAATTTCATGATTTCATTTTTAGCAATTTTTTAAAAATAGTTTTTATTTTAGGTATATATATGTGTATTGGTGTGTGTGTGCCATATGTGTGTGTGTGTGTGTGTGTGTGTGTGTGTGTGTGTGTGAAAATAGACCAGAGGGTGTAAAAGTCCCTGGAGTTGGAGTTACAGGCAATTGTGAACTACCCACTAACATTGCCAAGATCAAAACTCAGGTCCTTCTCTTAAAAATTGAGCCATCTCTCCAGAGCCTTTAAGAGAGTCAATGCAGAAACTCATTAAGGCAAATGCACTGATTTGAAAACACAGGTTCCAGGAAAGTTGAATCACTTTTTCAAGTCTCAAGTACTATTTAGGGGAGCTGAAGCCAAAGGGTTTTTGTCTTCTAATCCAGCACTATCTTCTGATGGACAAGATCATATTTCTTTGCAGTCATAAAGACAAAGACAATTACTGCATTTCCTCAAACATGAGTTCTTCTTCCTTCCTCATCACTGGATTGTCAGCTGATAAAGGATGAAGCCTAGAGAGGAAAAAAAAGGCAAAAGTCAATATAGGTTTTACCTAAATAAAGTTCTCCAGAGAAACAGAAACAATGGGAGATGTACAACTCTACTATATATTTATAATGCACAAAGGTATTGGGTTATATAGTATATATGGTTGTTTGACTAAGAATGGCCCCCATAAGTGCCTATGGAGTAAAACTATTTAAAAGGATTAAGAGGCTTGGCTTTGTTAAAAGAAATGTGTCAATAGGTGGGGGGAACTTTGAGAATTTATAACCCCAGACCTGACTTAATTGTACCTGCTTTCTCCCGCCCTCTCCACCTCCCTCCCTCCACCCCCCTTTCTCTCCCCTGCCCCCACCCATGTATCAGGATATAAAACTTTCAGCTCCTTCTCCGGCACCATATCTGCCTGAATGCCACCACGCTTTTTACCATGAGGATTGTGAACTAAGCCCCTGAATGTGTAAACCAGGCCACAATTAAGTGTTGTCTTTTGTAAAAGTTGCCATGGTCACAGTGTGTCTTTGCAGCAATAGAACAGTGACTAAAATAGTATATGTGCTTATCTGGAATATATACTTCAGGTGTTCTATAAGGAATTGTGTTGAAGGTTGGTCTGGTGTATTTTGATGCTACTTTACCTAAGAGCCTAACCTGTTTGACCAATAAAAGGCCATCACATCTGGCCAGGGCAAATGGGATGGGTGTGGCTAGGGTTCCCCAGCTTTGGGAAACAGAGAGAATCTTGGGAGAAAAGGAGACCAGAGGAGAGGAGAGGAGAAGAAGGCTGAGCCTTGGGTTAGGTGAAGGAGAAGCACATGGCTGGTGTGGATGGAGACTTGGCCCAGATAGTGATAATTACCAAGTATTTGGGATTATGGATAGGAAGTAGTTTGATAGAAATTGTTAGAAGCAGATGGTATGGGATTACCATTATGAGAAGTAGTTTAGGGGATTAATATCTGCCTTACCCCAGGTTAACTAAGGCTATTTTAAAACATAACAGGTGTCTGTGTCTTGATTGATTGCTAGCAGGTTAGAAAATACCACCGTAATAATAATTATAGGCCAGATAATAAACATTATTAGACTGTACTGATAATTAACCACAACCGAATTGCTTAATCCAATTATGGAGAGTAACAAGTCATAAGTCCTATACGAGATACAGAAGAGCTGATGTTTCCAATTAAAAAGCAGTAAGGTTGAAAATCAAGAAGTCAAATCAGTCAACATTCTGGAGTAGGAAAGGTTTCATGATCTTGAATAATTGATGGCATCTAGAGGGGAAAGAGTCACTTTTCTTTAGAGGTGTGGCTCTTAGTAAGCCAACCACACTCCAGTGGATGGCCTTACACTCATGAGTGTAGGAGTAACACAAATTGAACTTCATGGGTTGAGTACTGGTGAAGTGAAGCTAGACCATGGAGAAGTTGAAATAAATGTTATCAGAATACATTGTATGAAATTCTCAAAAAAATTAAAATATTTTTTAAAAAGAAAAAGGGAAAACCAAGAAGAGCCAATAGTTCAGTTTGCATTCAAAGGCAGGAAAAAACAAGCAAATAAACAAAACAAACAAACAAACAAAAAACCCAATGACCTAGCACAAAGAGCAGACTCCCTCTTACTTGGTAAGGGTCATTATTTTTCTATTCAGTCTTTTGGCTGATTGAATGGGGCCCATCATTATTAGGAATAGCAATCTGCTTTCCTCTCTCTACCAAGCAAATGTTAGTTTAATTCAAAATGTCTTCACAGACACATTCTTAAGAAGATTTGACTAGACCTGTGTGCATCCCATGGCCCAGAAATTAGACATCAGAACCAGTAAAGGGTCTTCTCTGATCTTAGCAGATCCAGGATCTAACATACCCTTTATTTCATGGTGCATGTTCAATGGCTCCCTGGAAATAGCTCTCACTGAGGCCTTTCCACTTCTTTTGCAAAATATATTTTCTCTGGTGAATACTAATGCCTTCAAGGCTCTGGTCGTAGGCATTGGACTATCTCACCCCACAAGTGCTCTCAGTAGCCCAAGTACATTTAAATACACTTAGAAAAATTAATTTATTGAGAATTCCATACAGTATATTTTTTAAGTCTTCAGAGACACTAGTCTCAAATTTGGTCACAGAATGTGTGCATTCTTGCCATCTTGTCAGGGAAAACAGAGTTTAGTTTGAATGTAGCTCTTTTCTCTGGTCTCAATTTAGCAAGTTTCTCTTGCTAGAATGTATGCCTGTCTCACAAACTCCAAGCTTACAGATCAAGCTCACCATAGGGCTTTATTAAAGCAACTATCTTACTTGATTGAATGTGAAAGACAACACTTCCTGCACAGTGCTAATGGAAGTGAAGGGCCACACTGTGCACAAACTCATAACTCCTAAGGAACTGTGCTGTCAGACTCCTTCAGTCTCAATATGTTAACATCCTTCAGGTGAACATTTAGATAAAAATCACAAAAGCAGTTTTCTACCACCACCTTTAGTTAAAATGACAAATTTTATGTTGTTTTAAATATGGGTTGTGGGCTTTGGGAGGACGAGTTTTGTTTTTTTCTTAAATTTTCCATTGATTCTTTGTGAATTTCACATCCTGCACTCAATCCCACTCATCTCCTTGTCCCTTTGTATCTGCATTCTGCCCTTGTAGCCTTCCCCATAAACAATCAAACATCGTGGGAGCTGTAGTGTGTCACAGTGTGTCACTCAGTATATCCTTTTGTCCACACATCTTTATTTGCAAATGTTCACTGCAACGAGTCATTGGTCTGGTTTGGGGCCTCCAGCTTCTGTCCCACCACTAATACTGGGACACCTCTCAGATATCCTCTTGTTGCCCTGTGTCATGGAGATCCTGCAGCCTTGTATTTTCAGGATTGACCCCTTCACATGCTCTAGTAGTTCACAGATGGGAGATAAATGTTGGAGAGACGGCACATCCATTTAAAGGCTAGGCTCACAACCCAAAATATAAGGGTTTTGGTTTTTCAATGAAATGACTAAGAATATAGAAACCTTGAGAGCTACTGTAAACCTGCCATTTTCAGTCTGGAGATATTTATCATAAATTTATCAGAGGTTCTATGTAAAATGCTTTACACACACACACACACACACACACACACACACACACACATTTCAAATGAAAGGGGTTCTCCTCCTTAACTTTTGTATGTCTGTTAGCTTTCTGTCACTATGGCAAAATGCCTGATAAACAACTTACAGAAAGAGAAGCTTATTTGGATTCAAGTTTTAGAGGTTTCATCCACAGTTAGCTGGATTTGCTTATTTTGGGCCTGTGTTCAGGCAGAACTTCATGGAGGGAGCTTGGAATGAGGCAGTTGTCTGCCTTGTGGTAGCCTAGAAGCAAAAAAGAGAGATGAACTGGCTGACATCTCAGCATCCCTTTTAAAGACATACCCCTAGCTAATCTCCTCACAATTGCCTTCACCAATGAAAAGTTCTAGAACTTTCCGATAGTACTACAAGTTGGCAACCAAGCCTATACACGGGAGCCTTTAGCCAATGTTTCACAGCCAAACTACAGCAGTAACATAAGTTTTCATTGTTATTTTAAGTGATATGCTCCCCAAAGTTATAGTTACTCTGTCTTAGATGTCACTCCACATGGAATTCATTCCTTCTACAAATCACTGCTTCTAGTGCTTCTCAGCAGAATGCAGTGCCCTCAATGGATTGTGAGTCTCTGCTTCATTGTCTCTCCCATCAGAAGATCCACCTGAGGGCTGAGACTGGATCTGATTTATTGTTCTTTCCTTGGCTCCCAGCACAGTCCGACATGCAGGGTGAGCAGCTTAGCCAACAGTTGGTAAATGAAGTTATCATTACAAGAGAAAGCTGTGTGTTTTATTGATTCAGTGACAAGTAGGAGATGGCACCATGCCCTCCAGGAACTTGATGTCTACTTGAGCATATTTTATAGCCCCCATTATATGATGCTGAAGATCAGGCCTGTGCTTTAGTTAACTTTATATTTCATCATTAAGCATAATTCTTAGCACATTTAGTGCTTCTCAGACATGCTGCTATGATTGTAGAAGAGAACAGGTACATGTCTCTAAAGGAATAATACACAATTAATAGTGAAAATAAACTTCAATTAGATTGTTTATTAAAATAACAATGGTTTGAACTTGATTTTTCCTCTCCTAAACTTACACAGAAATGTAATATCCATTATGAGAATTTTGAATAGTATATTTGCATTATTTGAGAATTTTATGTAATGTATTTGATCATATTCACCTGCACTCCTCCCTTAACTCCACCCAGATCCAACTTCCACTTTCCTACTCTCTCCCAATTTCGTGTCATCTTTTTTTTTTAATAACCCAATAACTCTAATTTGTAGTGACCATATTCTCATGGGTATGGTGCTATCTACTGGTATACGGTATATTTACCAGGAGCCATACCCCTAAAGAAAACTGACTCTCCTTCTCCTAGAAGGAATCACCTGTCTGTAGCTCCTCAGTGAATGGGAGAGGATCCAGAGTCCCTAGCCCTCCATATTAAATGCTTACCAGCTTGTACTTGTACAGATATTATGGAGTCAACCACAGCTGCTGTGAGTTCATGACTATAGTCATGTCAGAAGACACCATTTCACTAAAGTCATCCCCAACATCTGACACTCTGTTTTCATGCTCGTTCTTTTTCAATGCTCCTTTAGCCTCAAGGGTATATGGTGTATGTGTCCCATTTGTGACTGAACATTCTACTGGCACTTATTCTCTGCACTTCAACAAATTGAGAGTTTCCAAAAATATACATGTATCCAGGTGCCTTTCTCATTGGATTAAAGGCCCACCCCATACGAAGAAAAGCATGCTGAATACTATAAATCTGGCCCAAATCTCCATGGTTAGGGAGCTGCCAGACCCCAGGAGTTAACCTACTACTATAATTCTGTTAAGTGAACGTAGTATAAAACTGCCTTCTAATTTGGTATCTCTACACCCATAGACTAGTGAAGCTCTCAGCACTCATCAGAGAAGTTTCTTTGTACAACCCACAGTGGTTACACTATTATAAGCTTTTAAGAAGTATGACCTTTAAGAGGTTTGGACTTCTACTTTCATGAAAAGATAAAACTATTCACGCCTTTAGTAGATTCCTGGGTTGTCTTCTACAAAAAGTTGGTTTGGTTAGGTGCCTGCAAAATATTCCTTGTTTTTCACCAAATTACTCTGCCACCTAAGGATTCTACCACTAAGAAAGCCATCACAAAAGTTCAGTCACCTAACCTTGGATAAGAAATCTGCATCCTACATAGATGTCCTCTGAGAGCTTCATTTAACAGGGGATTAGGACAGATACTCGGACTTCCAGCCGGACTCTGGGCGAACCACTGAGAGTGGTATGGAAGAGTTGGGGATGGAAAGAGGAAGGCGTTGTCTGGAGCTCCACAATAAGACTATCAAGGCTGGCGGATCTGGACCCAGGGGGCGCTGCACAAACTGATGCAGCAACCAAGGACATTGCAAGCAGAGAACCTTAACCCTCTGTTCAGATGTAGCCATTGGACAGTTCATTCTCCACTTGAGGAAAAGCAGGAGAGAGTGGGGGACTGCCTCTGACATGAACTCTGGTGCCCCTGATTTCATCACTGCCCCTTGGCAGAAAGACCCTTTGGGAACACAGAAAAAAAGGATGCAGGCTATCCAGATAAAAGCTGATAGGCTGTGGTCAGACAGTGGGGGAGGAGGACCCCACCTGTCAGAGGTCTAAGGGAGGGAAATAGGGTGGAAGAGGGAGGGAGGGTGGCAACAGGAAGATAAGAGTGAGGGGATTACAATCGGGATGTAATATGGTTAAATTGTTTAAAAAGAAGAAAAGAAAAAATATGCACCAAAATAAATCTCTTTTTCTTATAACCAACTCAGTCCATAGTATTTTGTTTTGGACATCAGACAACAAACTAGGATAAATGACTTAGCAGAATCATCCTGGCCCCGATGGGAAACTTTGATTGACAAACTATGCTATGTATGAGAAGTGGGAAAATGTAACCTTCCCTGGATGGTGGAGGTAAGAGTGGTTGGTGTAGGAAGGGTTGACCATAGTCAAATTTGGAGAGCTTCTGTGGCTCAATTACAGTCATAACCCAAAATTTGTGTTCTAACACTGGGTCTTACCATGTCACTATGGTATAATTTAGACCCACAGTAAGGGGACATGGTAGACAGTAGAAACAGAAACCCAGGATTTTTGTTGTTGCTATTTCATTCAACTGTATGTTTGTGTTTTGCTCTTTAAGTTCATTTGACTGTTAGCTGTGCTCCCTTTAAACTCCTTGATTTCTTGATGTTTATAATTCTTTTGAATTCTACATCCTGTGATTCAACTAAGTCATTTTCATTAGATAACATTTCTATATGACTAGTGTATTTATGGAGAGACAAATTGTCTTGAACTTTCATATTTCTTTTTCTTTTTAATTTGTTCACTTCACATCCTGATTTTAGCCCCCTCCCTCATCGCCCCACAGTCCCATCTCACCTCCTTCATGCCCCCTCTTTTCCCTCCCCTACTCCTCAGAAAGGGAAGCCCTCCTCTCCTAACTTCTGACCTCAGCCTATCAAGTCTCATCTGGACTGCCTGAATATGCTTCCTCTGTGGCCTATCAAGGCCGCACCCATGAAGAGGAAGTGATCAACATGTGGGAGCCAGAGTCCATGTCAGAGGTAGTCCCTACTCCTCATATTGTGGGACCCACAAGGAGACTCTGCTGCATATTTACTAGATCTGAGCAGAGGGTCTAGGTCCTAACCATGCATGGCTCTTTGTTGGTGCATCAGTCTCTTCGGCACCCCTTCCTCTGTCCAAATTTGGTATTCCGTTGGTCTCTTTGGGGAGCACCTGATCCCTTCAGGTTGTTCTATTCCCCAACTCTTCCATAAGACTCCTTGCAATTTACCCCAAAGTTTGGCTGTGTGTCGCAGCATCTGATTGGATGGAGTCTTGGATGGTAGGTTCCCTTCCTATTCTTTTTTTTTTTTTTTAACTTTTTTTTATTGTCAGTTCCTTTTTTTAAAATTTTTTATTAATTTATTCTTGTTACATCTCAATGGTTATCCCATCCCTTGTATCCTCCCATTCTTCCCTCCCTCCCATTTTCCCCTTATTCCCCTCCCCTATGACTGTGACTGAGGGTGACCTCCTCCCCCTGTATATGCTCATAGGGTATCAAGTCTCTTCTTGGTAACCTGCTATCCTTCCTCTGAGTGCCACCAGGTCTCCCCCTCCAGGGGACATGGGCAAATATGAGGCACCAGAGTAGGTGTGGAAGTCATACCCCACTCTCCACTCAACTGTGGAGAATGTTCTGCCCATTGGCTAGATCTGGGTAGAGGTTTAAAGTTTACCACATGTATTGTCCTTGGCTGGTGCCTTAGTTTGAGCGGGACCCCTGGGCCCAAATCTGCCTATCATAATGTTCTACTTGTAGGTTTCTAGGACCCTCTGGATCCTTCTACTTTGCTATTCTCCCATGCTTCTCTCATCTAGAGTCCCAATAGGATGTCCTCCCCTCTGACCCAGTTTTCTTGAGCTAGAAATGATCATAATGAGTGAGTTAACCCAGAAGCATAAAGACTCAAATGGTATATACTCACTTCTATCTACATACTAGCCCAAGGAGCATGTCCCATGAAAGCCTTCCCTTCCTATTCTTTCTCTTTACTTGTTTCCAGTATCTATTCTATTTGCCCTTCTGAATGAGAATTAAGCATTCTTTCTAGGATCCTCCTTGTTATCTTGTTTCTTTATGTCTATGTATTATAGTGTGGTTATCTTGTATTATTTAGCTAATACCTGCTTATAACTTAATATATACTATGTGTGTCTTTCTGGGTCTGGGTTACCTCATTCAGGATGATCATTTTTAGTTTCATCCATTTACCTGCAGATTTCAAGATTTCCTTGTTCTTAATAGTATTTCATTATGTAAATGTACCACAGTTTCTTTATACATTCTTCAGTTGAAGGATACCTGGGCTGTTTCCAGGTTCTGGCTATTACAAATAAAGCTTCTATAAACATGAGTAAATGTCCTTGTTGTATTCTGGAGCGTCTTTTGGGAATATATGGCCAGGAGTGATATAGCTGGGTCTTGTGGTAACACTTTTCACAATTTCCTGAGAAAGCATCAGATTGATCTCCAAAGTGGTTGTGCAAGTTTGCACATCCTTGCCAATATGTGCTGTCACTTGAGTTTTTTATCTTAGACATTCTAACAGAGGTAAGATGAAATCTCAGAGCCATTTTTATTTGCATTTTCCTGATGACTAAGGATGGTGAGCTCTTTTTTAAATGTTTCTTGGCCATTCGATATTCCTCTGTTGAGAATTCTGTTTAGTTCTGTACCCCATTTTTAATTGGGCTATTTGGTTTGGTGGTGTTTTATTTCTTGAGTTCTTTATATATTTTGGATATTAGACCTTTGTCAGATTAGGGTTGATAAAGATCTTTTCCCAGTCTGTAGGCTGTCGCTTTGTTCTGTTAACAGTATCCCTCCCCTTACAGAAGCTTCTCAGCCTCATGAGGTCCCATTTATAATAATTGTTGATCTTAGAGCCTGGGCTGTTGGTTTTCTGTTCAGGAAGTTGTCTCCTGTACCAATAAGCTCAAACTTCCTCTCCACTTTTTCTTTTAACAGATTTAGTGTATCTGGTTTTATGTTGAGATATTTGATTCACTTGGACTTTAATTTGTGCAGAGTGATAAATAAGATTGTATTTGCATTTTCTACAAGTAGATATCCAATTAGACCAGGACCATTTGTTGAAGATCCATCATATAAATTTGTATGGCTTGGCTTCTTTGTCAAAAATCAAATGTCCATAAGTGTGTGGATTTATTTCTGGGTTATTTTTATTTGATTCTATTGATCCACTTGTCTGTTTCTATGCCAGTACCATGTAGTTTTTATTATTGTTGCTCTATAGTACAGCTTGAGATCAGGGATGAAGATACCTCCAGAAGATCTTTTATTGTATAGTATTGTCTTAGATATTCAGGGGTTTTGTTGTTGTTGTTGTTGTTGTTGCTTTTTCATATGAAGTTAAGAATTGTTCTTTCAAGGTCTGTAAAGAATTGTGTAGGGATTTTGATGGGCATTGCTTTTGGTAGGGTGGCCATTTTTTTACTAGGTTAATTCTATCGATCCAGAGCAATGGAGATCTTTCCATCTTCTAATATCTTCTTCAATTTCTTTCTTCAGAGACTTGAAGACTTTTTTTTTTCATGCAAGTCTTCCACTTGCTTGGCTGGAGTTACACCCAGCTCAACTCTGCTGGGTTCCCTGTCTGTGTCCTAGTTGGGTCAGGCAGAAGAGGAGCAGCTGAGAGGGTTCCAAGCCAAAAACTGCTGGGATACCCCTCAAACCTCTTTGGTGTTGTGGATAATGTAAGTTGTGGCTGGAGCCAAACTCACCTCTGCTGGTTCATTTTCTGTGACCCAGATGGGCCAGGCCTGTAAACAGTGGGCAGAGAAAGATACGAGCCCAAAGCTGCTCGGGTGTCCCACAGGCCTCTTCAGGATAGCAGGTAATGTGGGTTGTGGCCCACATCAGACTCACCTTTACTTACTAACTCTCTGTGTCCCAAATGGGCCATACCAGTAAGCAGTGGGCTGGTGGAGAGAGATACAAGCCCAAAGCTACTCAGGTGTCCCACTGGCCTCTTCAGAATAGCAGATAATGTGGGTTGTGTCTCATGCCCCATATTGTCTTTTCTTTCTTTCTTTTTTCTTTATTTCTGTCTTTTTTATTTTATTTTTGGAGACAGAATCTCTCTGTGTTAGCTTTGGCTGTCCTGGACTCGCCTTGTAGACCAGGCTGGCCTTGAACTCACAGTGATCTGCCTGCCTCTGCCTCCTGATTGCTGGGATTAAAAGCATGCACCAACACGCCCAGCCATCACATTGCCTTTTCAGTGAGACTGGGCTTATGGGCATCTGTCATTGTTTGGGTATCTGTTGTATTATTTTAGATTGCTTCAGACTAAGCCAGCATACAGGCTATATGGAAAGACCTGGAGATTAAAGACGACACCATTACAAAAGGTTCCCAGGATTCATGGGGGTGAATCTTTGCACAGATGTGAAGCTCAGGCTAGGCCTAGAAATTAAATACAGCATAGGTAGACTAGGGTGTGAGGGGTGGGGCTTACCAGAATAAACCTGTGAACAGAATATGCAACCATAGCTAAGTCTAGAGACTGAGGAGGGTTAAAGCAGGTTGCTGATGGGTTTTCAAGGAAGGGAACCCCTCATTCACTGTTGGTGAGTTCACAAACTGGTACAGCCATTCTAGAAGTCAGTTTGGAGAGTACTCAAACACACACACACACACACACACACACACACACACACACACACACACACACAAAGTCTACCATATTACCTGGCTTTACCACTCTTTGGCATATTCCCAAAGGACTTGGCATCCTAATTCCACAGGTATCTGTTCAGCCACGTTTATTGCTGCTCTAGCCTGAATGCCCTTCAACTAATTAATATATAATGAAAATGTTATACATATACATAATAGAATACAATTCATTTATAAAAAAGTAAAATCATGAATTTTGCTGCTAACTGGATGGAACTATAAATGATTATATTGAGTAAGGTAACCCTAACCCAGACCCAGAAAGACAAATGTCGCATGCTATTACTCGTTTGTGATTCTTAGCTCTGAATATATACGTGTGAGTGAATAATATGTAGTAAACACAAAAACAAGGGAAATAAAAAGGTACCCAGGGTTTGCAAAAGGAGCTCTAGTGGTGAATTACAGGTGATATGAAGGGAGAAATTGAAAAAAGGGTGGAGTCCTTAACCGTGGAGAGAAGAAAGAGGTAATACAAAAGGAGAGAGAGGAAGGAGGGATAAATAACACTAAGGGTGCTTGAAAAAGACATAGGGAGTGATTATTTTATATTTACCTAAAGTATATGTAATACATATAAGTGTTTGAGTACACACACACACACACACACACACACACACACACTTCTTTTAAAAGAAGTCATGCCACTTGGAATGACAATGCTCTGCCCCATCATCATGGACTATCTAACAAAAACTCCACTGCGATTTGTGAGAAACCTCTCAAGTTGTTGATCAGGGAGGTTCTAGATATCCCCAAACAATATAGGCTATTGCTATTACCCTTGGTTGTGGATTGGGTCCCAGAATTTGAAGGTAAGTCCCTATTGCTGAAGATATGAAGCCCTTCAGCCTCAGGACTTGGAGTAATCAAGCAGAAACTGATCTGGAAGCCTCATTTTTGAGGAGTGGCTCTAATAGTATCAGAAGATAATATTCAAGTTTCCAAGGGAGAGGAGTATTCTATGATCTGACCCAGCTATGAAGCCTATGAACCACAACAATAACTGGACTGGCAGCATTTCCACAATGGTGCAACAGTGGCACTTTTATCTTGGGGGTAACCAACAGCTGTTTAATTGGAGGTAAGGCCCATTCAATGAGGCAGGGGGAGTGGAAAAGATGCTTGATACTGACTGGAAGCCTAGATAGCTACCCATAGCTAGAGAAGTCATAGACATGAAAAGAGAACATAGTACCACCACTTTCCTAAACAAGTATAATTTCCTAACTACACTCTACAGGAGTGTAGCTCCCACCTCTCATTCAATAAACTTCTCTCTGCAACAGAAGGAGGCCATTGTAGAAAATCGCAACCAGTCAAAACACAGAGAAAAATATCCCAAAGTGCCCAGTACTCATTGATACATCTACAGCACAACTCCTGCACCTACGGCTCCAAGAACACCGTGGAGGAGGGACAGAAAGACTGGTCAAAAGCCCAAGATGTCTGCTGTGAGTATTTTTTTTTTTTTTTTTTTTTTTTTTTTTTTTTGGTCCTAGAAATTACAAGGATGCTTCACCCACATCTCAAAAATATGGCTGCCTAAAGATTACCTGAACAATTTCATAATAACCAACAGCTTGGCATTGATGAAGAGTTACAAGTAATTAAGAACTGACAAGAATCAAGAATTAGTCTTCCTCAGGGATGAGCCCCGCTAACTGATTATCTCAAATCAAATGGGCATCCATAGAAACATACATGTGCAGGCAAGAGTGAACAACTGAATCAGCAGCTTGTATTTATATATTTATATGTGTACGTAACATGGTTTTAAGTATGGAGGCTGTGAATTTGGGAGGGAGGGAGAGATATATGGGAGGGGTAGGAGGGAGGGAATGGAAGGAAAAATAATGTGATTATATTTTAATTAAAGAAAAGTCCAGAAAGAAAAAGATCACATGATAGAATAATTTGAAATCAGTGGTGATCAGAATAGTGAAATCAAGACACCTGTTGAGATTAGTAGGTGATTTTTTAAAAAAATAATACTTGTTTCCAGGAAGCCATCACAAATTAGTTTAACTACCTGTTTGTTTGGTTTTTTTGTTTTTGTTTTTGTTTTGTTTTGTTTTGGGCACTTACTTTATAGCCTATACTGAGCCCTGAGATCAGTCATTTCTGAGTTCCCAAGCTAAGTTATAGTTGGAACACTATCACAAGGAGAGTAAATAGCTGGCATCAATGGGACCAAAGGGAATTAAAGCTAAATAATTTCAAGCTATTAAATAGACAAGAGTTTCTCAATGTTATGTACATATGAAACATGTGTGTCTCTTTTTACATGTTTGTTTACTCATTCATTCATGGAGAAAGGTAGGGACTCAGCTGCCATGGTATACATGTAGAACTCAGAGGACAACTTAAGGAAGTCAGTTATCTCTCGTCACCGTGTGAGTCTTGGCGATCAAACTCAGGTTATCACAATTAATACCCAGTGCCTTTACCTGCTGAGCCAGATCATTAGTGCCAGATCTCATTTTTCAATACATATTCTGAGATCAATAGTGTTAAGTGAAATAACCAAGCAAACAGACCCAAAAAAAGCAGGCTGGAGTAACTACTCTAATACTAATAAAATAGACTTTTAAACAAAATTAATCAAAAGAGATGGGGAAAGACATTTCATACTCCTGAAAGGAAAAATCCACCAAGTTGATATCTCAATTCTGAACATATATTCCCCAAATAAAAGGGCAAACAAATTCATAAAAAGAGAAATTACTAAATCTTAAATTACACATCAAACCCCACACATTAATAGTATGAGACTTCAATACTCCTCTCTTACCAATGGACAGATCATCGAGATAAAAACTAAACAGAGAAATAATAAAACTATCCGACATTACAAATCAAATGGACCTAAAAGATGTCTACAGAAATTCTATCCAAACACAAAAGAATATACCTTCTTCTCAGAACCTCATGGAACCTTCACCAAAAGTGACCACATAGACACAAAGCAAGCTTCAACAGATACAAGAAAACTTAAACAATACCTTGTATTTTATCAGATCACCCTGAGGATTAAAGCTGGACTTCAACAACAACAGAAATAACAGAAAGCCTACACACACTCATAGAAACTGTACAACTCTGCTCAATGGCCACTGGGTCAGGGAAGAAATAAAGAAATTAAAGACTTTCTAGAATTCAATGGAAATGAAGGCATATCATACCCAAACTTATGGGGCATAATGAAAGTACTGCTAAAAGGAAAGTTTATAGCCCTAAGAGCCTTCATAAAGAAATTGGAGGGATCCCATGCTAGCAAATTAAATGCACATCTAAAAGCTCTAGAACAAACAGAAGCAAATACTTTTAAGCCTTTTCTTTCTTTTCCTCTTTCTTTTTTCTTTTGGCACTGTTGAGGATTGAACTCAGTGTTTCATGTATGCTATATAATTGCTCTTTCACTAATCAACAATTCCAGCCTTTTAATTCCTATTTCCCAAGGCTATTTTTAATGTGTGCTGATCAATTTAAACTTGAATTGTCCATATTGGTATAAAAACACAAGTATGAGATCTTATTTGTAGTGATGTTTCTAAACTCTATTATTTTTTCAGAGAATTTGTAAACTGACAGAATTTTCAGCTTGCACTATATGGGGGGGGGGTTAGAAATATAAGTTTATTCTTAGTGTCTTTGGCTATTTGTATATAATTCCTGAATGTTTCATGGTTCTTCTTGCTGTAGGCAGTTTATTGTATACATGTGTAATAATATAAATGTATATGTAAAAACCAAAAAATACTTAATAAAATATATCATATCAAAAATAAAATAAAAAGAAATATAGGTTTAATTGTCTCTTTGTAATCAGGAAGCCTTTCGTAAAACTTGTGACACAAAAGGCAACTTCAAAGCCAAAGCTGAAAAACTTTGAGCATCTGCACCCTCATCTGGGAATTTATCAGGCCTCTATATTGAAATTTCCTTCATGAAAATATCCTATTTAAATTTGGGGGACAAGACTTTCTGCCTTTTATATCTTACTCTGTTACAACTAAGCGTGAGTAAATGTGATGGTCTATTTCAATTGTCAGCTTAATGAGATCTATAATCACCTGGGAGATGAGCCTCTGGGCATGCCCGTGGAAGATCATTTTGATTAGGTTGAGTTGGGAAGACCCACCCACTGCAGGCATCACCATTACTAACATTGGGTTCCTTGATGGACAAATGGGACCATTCATTGCTCATTGCTTCTTGTGGATGCAATGTGACCAGCCACTTCAAGTGGACTTCTTCACCATAATGGACTTTACTCTTGACCTGTAAGCCAGAGGAAACCCTTTATTCTTTTTTTAAAATTTTTTATTATTAATTTATTCTTGTGTCAGCAGGGTGTGTAAAAACCAAGGAACTACAACTTTCAATACAGCTGAGTCCCAGGAACCTGACTGCCGAAAGAATAAAAAAGGACAGACACACAGACTCAGGACCAGAACATCTGGGATATGGTGGGGCATGTCCACTTTGATGGAGTAGAGCCAACTACCACACACCAACTTGGAATCTCACTGGTGAGCAGTTCCTGGGAGGAACAATATACATCCACTCAGGATTTCATCCACTCTACACATTCACCATATTGTGATCTTATAAAATTTTCTCAACTAGTACATCAGCTAGATCCAAGAAGGGTGTGTGTGTGTGTGTGTGTGTGTGTGTGTGTGTGTGTGTGTGTGTGTGTGTGTGTGTGTGTGTGTCTATGTGTGTCTGTGTGTGTGTATGTGTGTGTGTGTGTGTGTGTGTTTGTAAAATATGTTGATTCCTGTTTAGATTTCAGGGTAAAGCTAAGTTTGTACAGAAATGTCACTCTAGAAAGAAGTGCCATAGATCATCCAGCTATGTTCTACATGTGCTATAGCCAGTTTATAAAAATGAGGCACTCATACATTTTCATCCATATTGAAAGGACTTGGGGGAGTTTGGAGCCACTTTATAAGATTCCCAGAGCCTATTTTCATAGTCAAAGAAGCTGCAATCCAGAGGAAAGAATCCCAAAGAATAGAGCTGCACCCCTTTTCCTGATCACTGAATGTGTAAGGAAAGCATGGAAGCTTGATGTGATTATTGGAATCTATTCCTACCCATGATGTTTCCCTAGACTCTATTCATGGAACAACGTTCAGAGTTTGCAGAGACAGTTAAAGCAGGACCTGAAGGTTCACATGTGAAGTACCGCTCTGAACAGAGGGTCCCTAAACACTACAGCTACACTCCTGTGGTAAACAGTGGACCAAATCAGCAAGTATGTATGAATTGGCCTTTGAATTTTTTAGCCCCTGGGACCAAAGAACCAAAGGCTTTGTATGCTTTCTTTATACACCTAGGGATGAAAAAAGGCCTGCACTGCTTGCAGGGTGAAGTAGGACCTGAGAGTGGATTGTGAAAGCCGAAGCTCTAGTCTGCATAGAGGGACCTCAGAATAATATAGGATGTGACAGTATTGTGGCTTTCACTAAACAAAGGCTCACATTTGCAAATGAGCCCTTACCCCTTCCTGTCCATGGATTCTGAGCATAGGTGCCTTCAGAAGTTTTGACTTTTTCAGTCAAGATGGAAGCTGGGAGTAGGTAATCAGGCTACCTTGTATCCTTTTGAGAACCCTTAAACAAATGAGGGTGTATGTGTGGTAATGAACATATACCCAGGCATTTTTAGCTGCATAGAAGGACTTAGGGTACAGAGACCTCTTCTGTGAGGTTTCTGGAGCCTAGAGGCTGCCTAAGAACTGACTTGTACAAATGAGCCTCACCACATTCTTCCACATGGGGAGACTTGGGAAAATCCGAGTCATTTGGGGGAGGTTTCTAAAATACAGACTGCCACATGGAGCCCTCGGGGTTCAGGTAAGAGTTTAGGAGAGTAGAAAAGCTGCTTTCCAGTATAATGCTCCCCGAAGAATGCAGCTTCATCCCTGTGGTCTACCTAGAATGAAGTGGGGTACACATGTGGGAATGAGCTCCTTGCCCTTTGATTTCTGGGGACTCTCTGGTGACTTGACCATAGGCACTATGCCATTTCAGGGGTTCCTAGAAATGAGTGACTATGTGCTGGTTTTAATTCGGATAAAATCTGGGAAGTCAGTTATGGAAGCTGGATTCAGGATGGACAGGCCCAGACAGTTAAGCCAAATTTGTATCCTTGGCGGGGGGGGGGGTGGTATCCTCAACCAAATGGGAACCAACTCGGTTGAGTGAGCTGGTATCCAACTTTCCAAATCCTGGGACTTAAGTGCCTTCCTTGGGGCCGTTTTGTGAGGTTAAAGGACACCCCAGTGCTGACTTGTGGGAATGGACCCCTCTGCAACTATGTATTTATAGAGACATGGCAGCCTCAGAGATGTTGTCTGAGGTTCCCCAAGGTTAAAGACACCACAGGGCTGACTTGTAAGAAAGTGCACCTCCCCAGTCTTCCACCCAGAAGGGAGGCAGCAGGGCAGAGGTGGTGGTGGTGGTGGTGGTGGTGGTGGAGGGAACAGGAACTCGGTGCCATTTCATAACATTCCCAGAAGGGGAGAGGGCGCAGGGACTCAGCGCAATTTTGTCAAATTCCCAGAGTAGCAGGGGCGGGGACTCGACACCATTGGGGGCAGGGCCACAGCGCCACTTGGTGACATTCCCAGAGTGACAGGGGTGGGGACCCGACACCACTGGCGGCGGGGACATGGCACCGTTTTGTGACATTCTAGGAAGGGAGGCAGAAGGAGGCAGGGACTTGGCGTCATTTCGTGACATTCCCAGAGTGGAAGCGCCATTCTGTGAGATTCACAGCAGGGAGGCAGAAGGGGGCGGGGCCCCGGCGCCACTGGGGGTGGGGACTCGGCGCCGTTTTGTGACATTCTCAGAAGGGAGGCAGAGGAGGACAGGGACACAGCACCATTTTGTGAGATTCCCAGCAGGGACGCAGAAGGGGGCAGGGATTTGGTGCCATTTCGTGACAGTCACAGAGCAGCAGGGGGCAGGGCAGGGACTCGGCGCCATTTCGTGAGATTCCCTTCAGGGAGGCAGAAGAGGACAGGGACTCAGCATCATTTTGTGAGATTCCCTTCAGGGAGGCAGAAGGGGCAGGGACCCGGCGCCATTGGGGGCGGGGACTCCGCACACTTTCGTGAGATTCCTGGAATGAAGGCAGAAGGGGGCGCGAACTCAGCGCCATTTCATGACATTCCTGGAAGGGAGGCAGAAGAGGACAAGGACTCAGCACCATTGTGTGAGATTCCCAGCATGGAGGCAGAACGGGGCAGGGATTTGGTGCCATTTCGTGACAGTCACAGAGCAGCCGGGGGGGAGGGGGACGGGGACTCGGCGCCATTTCATGAGATTCCTCGAAGGGAGGCAGAAGGAGGCACGAACTCGGTGCCCTATCGTGAGATTCCTAGATGAGAGGCAGAAGAGGACAGGGACTCAGCACCATTGTGTGAGCTTCCCAGCAGGGAGGCGGAAGGGGCCGGGGATTTGGCGGCATTTCGTGACAGTCACAGAGCAGCAGGGGGCGGGGGCGGGGACTCGGCGCCATTTCCTGAGATTCTTCGAAGGGAGGCAGAAGGGGGCGGGGACACGGCGCCATTGGGGGTGGGGATTCGGCGCCATTTTGTGAGCTTCCTAGGCGGGAGGCAGGAGGGGGCGCGAACTCGGTGCCGTATCGTGAGATTCCTAGAAGGGAGGCAGAAGAGGACAGGGACTCAGCACCATTGTGTGAGATTTCCAGCAGGGAGGCGGAAGGGGGCAGGGATTTGGTGCCATTTCGTGACAGTCACGGAGCAGGGGGACGCGGGACCCGGCGCCATTTCGTGACATTCCTGGAAGGGAGGCTGAAGAGGACAGGGACTCAGCACCATTTTGTGAGATTCCTAGCAGGGAGGCGGAAGGGGGCAGGGATTTGGTGCCATTTCGTGACAGTCACAGAGCAGCCGGGGGGGAGGGGGACGGGGACTCGGCACCATTTCCTGAGAGTCCTCGAAAGGAGGCAGAAGAGGACTGGAACTCAGCACCATTTTGTGAGATTCCCAGCATGGAGGCAGAAGGGGCCAGGGATTTGGTGCCATTTCGTGACAGTCATAGAGCAGCTGGGGTGGAGGGAGACGGGGACTCGGCGCCATTTCGTGAGATTCCTGGAAGGGAGGAAGAAGAGGACAGGGACTCAGCACCATTTTGTGAGAATCCCAGCAGGGAGGCGGAAGGGGGCAGGGATGTTGTGCCATTTCGTGACAGTCACAGAGGGGGGGGGCGGGACCAGGCGCCATTTTGTGACATTCCTGGAAGGGAGGCAGAAGAGGAGAGGGACTCAGCACCATTGTGTGAGATTCCCAGCAAGGAGGCAGAAGGGGGCAGGGATTTGGTGCCATTTCGTGACAGTCACAGAGCAGCCGGGGGGGAGGGGGACGGGGACTCTGCGCCATTTCCTGAGATTCCTTGAAGGGAGGCAGAAGAGGACAGGGACTCAGCACCATTTTGTGAGATTCCCAGCATGGAGGCAGAAGGGGGCGGGGATTTGGTGCCATTTCGTGAGATTCTTCAAAGGGAGGCAGAAGGGGGCGGGGACCCGGCGCCATTGTGGGCGGGGACTCGGCGCCATTTCGTGAGATTCTTCAAAGGGAGGCAGAAGGGGGCGGGGACCCGGCGCCATTGGGGGCGGGGACTCGGCGCCATTTCGTGAGATTCCTGGAAGGGAGGCAGAAGGAGGCGCGAACTCGGCGCCGTATCGTGAGATTCCTAGAAGAGAGGCAGAAGAGGACAGGGACTCAGCACCATTTTGTGAGATTCCCAGCAGGGAGGCGGAAGGGGGCAGGGATTTGGTGCCATTTCGTGACAGTCACAGAGCAGGGAGGGGTGCCCGGACACGGCGCCATTTCGTGACATTCCTGGAAGGGAGGCTGAAGAGGACAGGGACTCAGCACCATTTTGTGAGAATCCCAGCAGGGAGGCAGAAGGGAGCAGGGATGTGGTGCCATTTCGTGAAAGTTACAGAGGGTGGGAGTGGGACCCGGCGCCATTTTGTGACATTCCTGGAAGGGAGGCAGAAGAGGAGAGGGACTCAGCACCATTGTGTGAGATTCCCAGCAAGGAGTCGGAAGGGGGCAGGGATTTGGTGACATTTCGTGACAGTCACAGAGCAGCCGGGGGGGGGGGGGGGGGACGGGGACTCGGCGCCATTTCCTGAGATTCCTCGAAGGGAGGCAGAAGAGGACTGGGACTCAGCACCATTTTGTGAGATTCCCAGCATGGAGGCAGAAGGGGGCGGGAATTTGGTGCCATTTCGTGACAGTCACAGAGCAGCTGGGGGCGGGGCAGGGACTCGGCGCCATTTCGTGAGATTCTTCAAAGGGAGGCAGAAGGGGGCGGGGACCCGGCGCCATTGGGGGCGGGGACTCGGCGCCATCTTCTGAGATTCCTCGAAGGGAGGTAGAAGAGGACAGGGACTCAGCACCATTTTGTGAGATTCCCAGCAGGGAGGCGGAAGGGGCAGGGATTTGGTGCCATTTCGTGACAGTCACAGAGCAGGGGGGGGTGCCGGGACCCGGCGCCATTTCGTGACATTCCTGGAAGGGAGGCTGAAGAGGACAGGGACTCAGCACCATTTTGTGAGAATCCCAGCAGGGAGGCAGAAGGGGGCAGGGATTTGGTGACATTTCGTGACAGTCACAGAGGAGCCGGGGGGGAGGGGGACGGGGACTCGGCGCCATTTCCTGAGATTCCTCGAAAGGAGGCAGAAGAGGACTGGAACTCAGCACCATTTTGTGAGATTGCCAGCATGGAAGCAGAAGGGGGCAGGGATTTGGTGCCATTTCGTGAAAGTCACAGAGCAGCAGGGGGCGGGGCAGGGACTCGGCGCCATTTTGTGAGATTCTTCAAAGGGAGGCAGAAAGGGGCGGGGACCCGGCGCCATTGGGGGCGGGGACTCGGCGCCATTTCGTGAGATTCCTCGAAGGGAGGCAGAAGGAGGCACGAACTCGGCGCGGTATCGTGAGATTCCTAGAAGGGAGGCAGAAGAGGACAGGGACTCAGCACCATTTTGTGAGATTCCCAGCAGGGAGGCGGAAGGGGGCAGGGATTTGGCGCCATTTCGTGACGGTCACAGAGCAGCCGGGGGGGGGGGGGGGGGAGGGGGACGTGGACTCGGCGCCATTTTCTGAGATTCCTCGAAGGGAGGTAGAAGAGGACAGGGACTCAGCACCATTTTGTGAGATTCCCAGCAGGGAGGCGGAAGGGGCAGGGATTTGGTGCCATTTCGTGACAGTCACAGAGCGGGGGGGGGGGGGGTGCCAGGACCCGGCGCCATTTCGTGACATTTCTGGAATGGAGGCAGAAAAGGACAGGGACTCAGCACCATTTTGTGAGAATCCCAGCAGGGAGGCGGAAGGGGGCAGGGATGTGGTGCCATTTCGTGAAAGTTACAGAGGGTGGGGGTGGGACCCGGCGCCATTTTGTGACATTCCTGGAAGGGAGGCAGAAGAGGAGAGGGTCTCAGCACCATTGTGTGAGATTCCTAGCAGGGAGGCGGAAGGGGGCAGGGATTTGGTGACATTTCGTGACAGTCACAGAGCAGCCGGGGGGAGGGGGACGGGGACTCTGCGCCATTTCCTGAGATCCCTCGAAGGGAGGCAGAAGAGGACTGGAACTCAGCAACATTTTGTGAGATTGCCAGCATGGAAGCAGAAGGGGGCAGGGATTTGGTGCCATTTCGTGACAGTCACAGAGCAGCTGGGGGCGGGGCAGGGACTCGGCGCCATTTTGTGAGATTCTTCAAAGGGAGGCAGAAGGGGGCGGGGACCCGGCGCCATTGGGGGCGGGGACTCGGCGCCATTTCGTGAGATTCCTCGAAGGGAGGCAGAAGGAGGTACGAACTCGGCGCGGTATCGTGAGATTCCTAGAAGGGAGGCAGAAGAGGACAGGGACTCAGCACCATTTTGTGAGATTCCCAGCAGGGAGGCGGAAGGGGGCAGGGATTTGGTGCCATTTCGTGACGGTCACAGAGCAGCCGGGGGGGGGGGGGGAGGGGGACGGGGACTCGGCGCCATTTTCTGAGATTCCTCGAAGGGAGGTAGAAGAGGACAGGGACTCAGCACCATTTTGTGAGATTCCCAGCAGGGAGGCGGAAGGGGGCAGGGATTTGGTGCCATTTCGTGACAGTCACAGGGCAGCCGGGGGGAGGGGGACGGGGACTCGGCGCCATTTTCTGAGATTCCTCAAAGGGAGGTAGAATAGGACAGGGACTCAGCACCATTTTGTGAGATTGCCAGCAGGGAGGCAGAAGGGGTCGGGGATTTGGTGCCATTTCGTGAAAGTCACAGAGCAGCAGGGGGCGGGGTAGTGACTTGGCGCCATTTCGTGAGATTCTTCAAAGGGAGGCAGAAGGGGGCAGGGACCCGGCGCCATTGGGGGCGGGGACTCAGCGCCATTTCGTGAGATTCCTCGAAGTGAGGCAGAAGGAGGCGCGAACTCGGCGCCGTATTGTGAGATTCCTAGAAGGGAGGCAGAAGAGGACAGGGACTCAGCACCATTGTGTGAGATTCCCAGCAGGGAGGCGGAAGGGGGCAGGGATTTGGTGCCATTTCGTGACAGTCACAGAGCACGCGGGGGGGGGGGGGCACCGGGACCTGGCGCCATTTCGTGACATTCCTGGAAGGGAGGCTGAAGAGGACAGGGACTCAGCACCATTTTGTGAGAATCCCAGCAGGGAGGCGGAAGGGGGCAGGGATGTGGTGCCATTTCGTGACAGTCACAGAGCAGCAGGGTGCAGGGGCGGGCACTGGGCGCCATTTCCTGAGATTCTTCGAAGGGAGGCAGAAGGGGGCGGGGACCCGGCGCCATTGGGGGCGGGGATTCGGCGCCATTTCGTGAGCTTCCTGGGCCGGAGGCAGAAGGGGGCGCGAACTCAGCGTCGTATCGTGAGATTCCTAGAAGGGAGACAGAAGAGGACAGGGACTCAGCACCATTGTGTGAGCTTCCCAGCAGGGAGGCGGAAGGGGGCGGGGATTTTGCGGCATTTCATGACAGTCACAGAGCAGCAGGGGGCGGGGGCGGGGACTCGGCGCCATTTCGTGAGATTCTTCGTAGGGAGGCAGAAGGGGGCGGGGACACGGCGCCATTGGGGGTGGGGATTCGGCGCCATTTTGTGAGCTCCCTAGGCGGGAGGCAGAAGAGGGCGCGAACTCTGCGCCGTATCGTGAGATTCCTAGAAGGGAGGCAGAAGAGGACAGGGACTCAGCACCATTGTGTGAGATTCCCAGCATGGAGGCGGAAGCGGGCCGGGATTTGGTGCCATTTCGTGACAGTCACAGAGAGGGGGGGTGGCGGGACCCGGCGCCATTTCGTGACATTCCTGGAAGGGAGGCTGAAGAGGACAGGGACTGAGCACCATTTTGTGAGATTCCCAGCAAGGAGGCAGAAGGGGGCAGGGATTTTGTGCCATTTCGTGAACGTCACAGAGCAGCAGGGGCCAGGGGCGGGGACTCGACGCCATTTCATGACAATCCTGGAAAGGAGGCAGAAGGGGCCAGGAACCCGGCGCCATTGGGGGCGGGGAACCGGCGCCATTTCGTGACATTCCTGGAAGGGAGGCAGAAGGGGGCGTGAACTTGGCGCCGTTTCATGAGATTCCTGGAAGGGAGGCTGAAGAGTACAGGAACTCAACACCATTTTGTGAGATTCCCAGCAGGGAGGCAGAAGGGTGGGGGTTTTGGTGCCATTTTGTAACAATCACAGAGCAGCAGGAGGCGTGGACTGGGCGCCATTTCGTGAGATTCCTCGAAGGGAGGCAGAAGGGGGCGGTGGCTCGCCACCAGTGGCGGCGGGGATTGGCGCCATTTTGTGAGCTTCCTAGGCGGGAGGCAGAAGGGGGCGCGAACTCGGCGCCGTATTGTAAGATTCCTAGAAGGGAGACAGAATAAGACAGGGACTCAGAACCATTGTGTGAGATTCCTAGCAGGGAGGCAGAAGGAGGCGGGGATTTGGTGCAATTTCGTGACAGTCACAGAGCAGCCAGGGTTGGGGCCACGGGGACTCGGCGCCATTTCCTGAGATTCCTCAAAGGGAGGCAGAAGAGGACAGGGACTCAGCACCATTTTGTGAGATTCCCAGCAAGGAGGCAGAAGGGGGCGGGGATTTGGTGCCATTTCGTGAGAGTCACAGAGCAGCAGGGGGCAGGGGTGGGGACTCGGCATCATTTTGTGACATTCCTGGAAGGGAGGCAAAAGGGGCCGGGAACCCGGTGCCATTGGGGGCGGGGACCCGGCGCCATTGGGGGCGGGGACTCGGCGCCATTTCATGAGATTCCTCGAAGGGAGGCAGAAGGGGGCGTGGACTCCGCACCTTATCGTGAGATTCCTGGAAGGGAGGCAGAAGAGGACAGGGACTCTTGTGAGATTCCCAGCAGGGAGGCAGAAGGGGGCAGGGATTTGGTGCCATTTCGTGAAAGTCACAGAGAGCCGGGGGGGGGGGGTGGGACCCGGCGCCATTTTGTGACATTCCTGGAAGGGAGGCTGAAGAGGAGAGGGACTCAGCACCATTTTGTGAGATTCCCAGAAGGGAGGTAGAAGGGGGCAGGGATTTGGTGCCATTTCGTGACAGTCACAGAGTAGCAGGGGGCGGGGACTGGGAGCCATTTCGGGAGATTCTTCGAAGGGAGGCAGAAGGGGGTGGGGATTCGGCGCCATTTTGTGCGATTCGTAGACCGGAGGCAGAAGGAGGCGCGAACTCTGCGCTGTATCGTGAGATTCCTCGAAGGGAGGCAGAAGAGGACAGGGACTCAGCACCATTTTGTGAGATTCCCAGCAGGGAGGCGGAAGGGGGCAGGGATTTGGTGCCATTGCGTGACAGTCACAGAGCAGCCGGGGGGGGGGGGGTTGCGGGGGGGGGAGATTCGGCACCATTTCCTGAGATTCCTGGAAGGGAGGCTTAAGAGTACAGGGACTCAGCACCATTTTGTGAGTTTCCCAGCAGGGAGGTAGAAGGGGGCGGGGATTTGGTGCCATTTTGTGACAGTCACAGAGCAGCTGGGGGCGGGGATTGGGCGCCATTTCGTGAGATTCCTCGAAGGGAGCCAGTAAGGGCCGGGGACCCAGCGCCATTGGGGGTGGGGATTTGGCGCCATTTCGTGAGATTCCTAGACGGGAGGCAAAAGGGGACAGGGATTTGGTGCCATATCTTGACAGTCGCAGAGCAGCCAGGGGCGGGGATTCGGTGCCATTTCGTGACATTCCTGAAAGGCTGAAGAGGACAGGGACTCAGCACCATTTTGTGAGATTCCCAGCAAGGAGGCAGAAGGGGGCGGGGATTTGGTGCCACTTCATGAAAGTCGCAGAGCAGCAGGGGGCAGGGGCCGGGATTCGGCACCATTTCTGGAGATTCCCAGCAGGGAGGCAGAAGGGGGCCGGTATTTGGTGCCATTTCGTGAGAATCACAGAGCAGCCGGGGCCGGGGACTTGGGACCATTTTGTGACATTCCCAGCAGGGAGGCAGAAGGGGGCGGCGACCCAGTGCCACTGGGGGTGGCGACTCAGCGCAATTTTGTGTAGTTTCCAGAAGGGAAGCACAAGGAGGTGGGGACTTGGTGCCATTTCGTGACATTCCAGGAAAAGAGGCAGAAGGGGGTGGAGACTCAGCGCCAATTTGTGAGAGAGGCCACAACGGCGGCGGAGGCGGCAGTGGTGGCCAGTGAGATGAGAGTTTAGAGCGGAGTTCAAAACCTTTCGGGATAGACGGACCCCAAATAATACAGTTTCATTTCTGAGGTTTGCCTAGCTCCAAGGGCGGTACACTTGTGGGAATGAGCTCCTTGCCACTTGATTTTGGGGGACTGTGTTCAGCTTTCATTTTCAGGCCTTCTGTGAGGGAGAGATGGAATATCTTAAGGGGTGGAAGCCATTCCCAAGAGTGGACTGTGGAAGCTGTGCTTGGGACAGAGACTACCCCCCCATACTATAGGATGTATAATGTGAGCTGTACCAAACAGGGGCCCACTTGTTGGAGTGAACCCCTACCTCTCCCTCTTTGGTGACTCTGACATATGTGCCATTTTGCTTCCCAGAAATGAGGGACCATGTGCCGGTTTTAGTCGGGACAAAAGCTGGGGAGTGGTTACAGAAGCTGGGTCCAGAATGGACAGGCCCAGACAGTTAACCTATATGTGTGTCCTTTTGACAGGCGTGCGCTGAACTGGCGGCAGCTGGCGTGGTGGAGAGAGCCTGTACCCAAGTTTCTACTTCTGAGGACCTGGAGGGCTCTCAGCCTTATTGTAAGCTCCCTTAAGTTTAAAGGACACCTCAGTGCCAACTTGTGGGAAATGGCCCCACTGCACCCTTCCACATCTGGGTACTGTGGAGACGCACACTGTAGGCACCATTTCAGAGGTTCTCTGAAATGAGGGACCATGTGACATTTTTAAATATAGATAGGGGCTGAGAATGGTTTCTCAAGCCTCTGGTGGGGTTAAAACCAGATAGTTTAGTTTTAAAATTAAGCTTAGTTGTTTAGGGGTTAAGATGTTTTTAGTCTTGGATAGATGTTTCAAGTTGATAATGACAATATGTGCTGGAGATTGGTTTACATTCAGAATTTTAGAAGCACCAAGATAGGAAATATGTTGTCTTCAAGGTTGCCAAATTCAAATAGCTAAAACACCATGAATGTAACATTATTATAATCCCTGATTGTTTCATGGTTCTTCTTGCTGTAGGTAGTTTATTGTGTATATGTGTAATAATATAAATGTATATGTAAAAAAGGAAAATAATAGTAATAATTTAAAAAATCTGGCTCCTAGATGGTTAGGCCCAGACACCCTAGCTACCTTGTATCATTTTGATTATCTTGAACCAAATGTGGGCAGACTTCTGGATATGAGCCTGTATCAAAGCTTCTGCATCTGTATATGGGAACTTCTCGGACTAAACACCATTTTTTATTTCCTCAGAGAGGGCCGCACCATACTTTGTGAGTCTAGGTGAGAGCTTAAGAGGGAGCAGGGCAAAAAAGTCTCTTTCGAAATATATGGACCAAAAGTAATGCAGTTTTGGCCCTTTGGTTAGCAGGGCATCAAATGAGTCCAACTTTGGGGACTATGAACAGGAACCATTTTAAGAAGTTCCCAGAAAGAGCTTTACATCACCTCCAGGGAGGAAGTCAGACCTGAGACTGGACCAGGGAACTCCCAGTCTGGAAGTGTCTTAAAATATTATAACTGTGTGCTATGGTGATATTCCTACACCAAACAGGGGCCCGGTTGCAGGAATCAGACCTTTATCCAGTCAGTCACTATGAACAAGAAGGGATTTTTGTATAGGTCCCGTTATCCTAGGTGGTGGCTTCACATTCAGCTGTGTAACCTGAGGGTGGACTGCCAAGGCCCCACTCTATCTAAAGCAGTGGTTCTCAACCTGGCTCATGCCCCTATGTGGGGGTCAGGGGGTAGAATATCAGATATTCTGTATATCAGATATTTATATTATGATTTGTAACAGTAGCAAAATTATAGTTATGGAGTAGCAACAAAAGTAATTTCACGGTTGGAAGTCATTACAACATAAGGAACAGTATTAACATTATGGGTCTCAACATTATGAAGGTTAAGAAACACTGATCTAGTGGGTATCCAAATGATAATTCAGCAGATTCACTTGGAGGAATGAGCGTATTTCCCTCCCTCTCCTGCGAATGAATGTATAGCAGCCCTTAAGGAGATCCCCAAAGAGGAGGGGATCTGTAAGACAAGATCAAAGCTGTGATTTGGTTTCTGATAGACAGGCCATACAGACAGGGTCAGATAAGCAACAGTGTATCCTTTTGAGAGTCTTGCAGCAAAACTGGTTTGGTTTGTAGGAGTGAGCTTCTCCATCTGCCAGGGGTGAGTTGGAGGCCTCAAATCCATTTTGTGCCATTCCTGGAGGTTAGAGAAGGTCTCAGTTCTCACTTGAGGGAATGAAACCCTCCCATAGTTCTGCATCCAGATGCTCAGGGATTAATTTTGACCCATTTTTCAGGTTCCTGGAGGGGCAATATGCTTACCAAGCTTTCAGGGTTCAGGTGAGAGCTGAGAGTAGAATACAAAGCCCCTTTCACAATAGAGCGTCCTCAGGTAAAACAGCCTTGCCTCTGTTGTCAACTGGGCCTCAAACAATGGGCTCTTATAGGAATCAGCCCCTTGCCAAGCCCCATTATCATCCTGTGGGGACTGTATGGATGCCATTTTCAGAGGTTGCTGGATGAGAGAGGATTTGATCACTTTCTGACTCAAGTGTCAGCTGATGCAGGACTGCAGATGCCCTCCTCCATATAGACAGCCTCCAAGTAATCCAGCTGCAGCCTTTTCACTGAGCTACAATAAATAGTACAATAATTAGTACTGTTCCTCTGTCTCACCCTTATAGCTACACACAGCCACTTGCAGGGCATAAAACATTTTCTTTCTGGAACTTAAAGGCTTATGTACTTTCAGAGCTAAGGGAGTTCAGGATGGCTTACAGCATCTCCTTCTGCATACATGGTCCCAGATAATGCAGGCTCACTAAATGAGGGTCTTTCTCAAAAAAAATAGAAATGTGGGAGTTGGTATTTCCTGAGGGGCTAGATTGCTTTGAGTCAGGGTGAGAGGTGAGGATGAATAGTAGAAGTCTCCAAAGAATTCAGCTTTATGCCTACTGTACCCATCTGCAGAACAAGGAGAAGCAACTTGTAGGAATTAGCCTTCTCTGGTTTGTGCCTATTGAAATCTGGAAGGCAGGGTATGAAGAGAGGTCTCAGTGGTTAAAAGCACTTGCTGTTCCTGCAGGTTCAATTCCAAGCCCCTACATGCTGGTTCACAACTTCCCATTCCAGGAGATATGTTGCACATAAAATGTACATGCAGTCAAGACATTAATACACATAAAATTTTTTAAAAGTATTCTAGGAGTCAAATGAGCAAACAGAATCAGCTGGGCTATGTGGGAGGCCAGGGTGAAAACTTTGGTGTGTCTTCTGAAGCCCTGCTCCAGATGGAGGCACCCCAAATAATTAATTCAACTCTGCCCATTTTGTCCCAAGTGAATGAAATGAGCCAAATCAAGAAGACTGAACTTCAAGTTAGACAACATCCCAGCATAAAGTAGAGAATATAAGACCCACCCCTGGATGAGGAGATTTTGGTAACTGATAGCCCCTGGAAGAGAGACCATTTTCTTTAAGGGTGCCGGCCCTGGTCAGTTTATCATGCTTCAGTGGATGGCAACACTCCAAAGAATATTACATTACATTAAAAACTGGTCTCAATGGGTTTAAAAAATATGACTACAAGGATTAGTATGTATAGAAGGAATTGGAACTATGAAGATCTAGGGGAAGGATTGAATATGATTAAAATGCAATGTACAAATTTATCCAAGAGTTAATAAAATAGTTTTAAAAGAAGATTGTGCTCTCCATATCCTCTCCAGGTACTCTTGGAATCAAGGTGATACATTATGGTGAGGAACCCCAAATCCATACTCCTCTGTTGTCCATTCTGCTTGAAATAGGGTGGTGTGTGCTGGTAGGAATAAGCCTCCATCCTCCAAAGGCACTCTGATTTGAATAATTTTTCAGAACTAGTTGGAGTGGAAAAGGCCCAGGCACCATGAAGTGAGCCCAGGCTCCATATAGTAAGATTCTGAGGGCAAGTTGAAGAGCTGTTACATTAGATAATTCATCTGTACATTGGTAAATAGTCCTGTACTACATGCGGCTTGAGTGGTCAGGGGAGTGGCCTGCTCCCATCCCAGTAGATCCAAGGTCAGAGGCTTTCTCTGAGGCCCACAGACAAAAGAGGTCCTTGGATACATTAACAATCAAGGTGAAATTCCAAGGATTCACTGAGGATAGCAAAACCCATATAGTCAGTCTGTACATTATCCAGCATTGTCATTGCTGTCAGTCCTGTTCTTGCAAGCCTTATGAACCCCACCCACAGGTATAGAGACATGTTTTATTATCACGTTTATCTTCTCTCCAAGGGGGGTGAGCCTATCCGGTGAAGGATATTATTAACAGAGCAGCAGAGGAGGCACATCAAGGTTGCCATAAGAGGTCCTCAGCATTTGTAAGCAATCTAGGTAAGTTAGATAACTAAAGGTATGAAAAAGCACAGCCCTTCCCAAAAAAAAAGAGATCGAATAATACCTAGCCTTCTCCACTAATGTTGCCGGAAGAGCCCTGGGTGTGTGGGTCCTGTGTTTGTCTCTCCTTTATGCTTCATGATTTGTGGTAGGACTTCTTTAGGAGGTGATGATTTTGGTCCTAGGGGTGATTTCAGGTTAGTAGAAGGAACTGCTTGTGGTGACCAGATGGAGGAGTCTCAAGATCAGCCACATCTCATATTTGGATTTCTTCAGACTCTATGTGTCCACAGCACAGAAAGAAGGGCTGTAGAGCCTGGCAGTGTTCTGAGGCCAACACTCGGAAACACCAAAGGGCATGTTTTTCTACCTTCTCTCTCCTGTCCTCTTCCCTTTGTCTCACAGAAATAGGCTCTTGGCTTAAAGAAACTAGCCTCAAACCATCAAAGGAAGCTGTTCAGTCCTTGCCTTTTATCAAGGTGAGTGTCAGGCAGGTCACCCATCCCAGGACACATGGAATATACTAATTGGGCCACCTCTTGCAATTGAACCTGAATAGATACGAAGTGCTCTTAATCCCCTTTATTCTATTTCAGAGAGGTGACTACCCAAGAGTCCCCTCCAGGCCAGCAGTAGCGTGGTATCCAGCCCTTGGCAGGGGAAACCTGAAGGCCCAGAGTGAGCATAGAAGGCACCATTTACACTAAGTAAGTTATTCCCCACAGTCTACCTTACCCTTCCTACGAAGATAGTGAACTCAGTTTTAAACTAGCGGTTTGAAGCTTTGGAATGTTGTCAATATCTCCAGGTGGGGGCAGGAGATGAAAGTCTTGGTCTGAGACTATCTTCAGTTCCTATACAAGGGCCACGCTATGTATGTTACCTCAGAATTTTCAGGGAGGTACATACTGAAAGTATTTATCAAGGGTACCAACAGCCTAGATTATAGACACTCCACACTTTCTGGTCCCAAATATTTTGATGGTCTTTCCGAGGCTCGAGCTCTGCAACTTGGCTGTACCCTAAATAGCTGGGTCACTTTGTCTTTTGGGCTTTTATGGTTCTAGGGCTGCTAAGACTCCCTAGAGCATCACTTACGAGAAATCAAATAACATGACTTTTTGAGGGCTGTGAGAGACTGGATGCCAGCAGAGTCTACTCACCCTCTCTCTTTCCTCACCAGGCCTGTGAATCCTCATTGCTGTGTCTGGGACACTCCTGCCTGCTGTTACCAAGGAAAGTCGCAATGAATGATCCCCAGGATACTCAGTACTCCAACCTCCCAGATAGTCCTCAGGCCCAATGGGAATTAGACAGTGCCAGGGCCACCATGGCTGCAGCAAGGGAGGAGGAAGTCACTGTGTCAGAGGAGATGTATAGTGGTGGAACACCAAGTTCTCCCCAGAGTCCTCAGAGAGCCTCCCCTCCCCCTATGGAAGTGGAAATGGCTTCCATGGAGCAAGTACAAGAGATGGGAAACCCACTGTCAATGTTGCACAATGCACTACACATAAAAGCATATGACTTAGTGCACTTTCTGGTTTCCAAATATGAAATGAAGGCGCTCACTAGCAAGGGGGAAATGCTGGAAGCTATTGGCAGGGAGTATGAGGACTACTACCCTCTGATCTTTAGTAAGGCCTCTGAGTGCTTAAAGCTGGTCTTTGGCATTGACATGATAGAAGTGGACCCTGTTGTCCATATCTATGTCCTTGTCATTGCCCTGGGGCTCACCTATGATGGGATGCTTACTCCTGTCGAGGGCATGCCCAAGACAGGCCTCCTGATAGTTGTACTGGGTATCATTTTCATGCAGGGAAACCGGGTCCGTGAGGAGGTGATCTGGAACACCCTAAAAAACATAGGGCTACCTAATGAGAGTGGTCCTTACCTATGTGAGGATCCCAGGAAGCTCATCTTTGAGGATTTTGTGCGGGAAGGGTACCTGCATTATAGGCGGGTGCCTGATAGTGATCCTCCTTCCTATGAGTTCCTGTGGGGCCTAAGGGCCCACATCGAAACCACCAAGATGAAAGTCTTGAAGTTTTTTAGCAGCATAACTAGGACTGATCCCAGAGAATACCCTGAGAAGTATGCAGAGGCTTTGAGAGACGAGATAGAGAGGGCCCAGGCCTGGATTGCCGGGCGGATGACACTTCTGGCTCTGACCCGCACACGTTCTCGTGCACGGGCAGTTCCCAACCAACATCAGGTCAGGCAGAATCCGTCATCCTAGGACCATACCATCATTTGAGGGCTGGTGGGAGGTGCTGCGAACCATTGTAGTTTTATTATTCTGTTTATGTGACTTGTATTCTTGATAATTCCAAAATGTTAACATTCTTACTAGAAGATCCATTAGTTTTAAGTCTTTAGTAATACATGTACTGTTGTTGATCCGGGTTTGGAGAATTTTATTATTTTTTTGATTGTCTTAAAATGTTTAGTCTCTCATTCTGGTTAACTAATTAAAATTAAAACTAAAAAACTTGAGTGGAATTTCTTACCCCCAAACCTTCACTGAGTACCTATTCTTTGCAAAGGTCAGTATTGGCAGTGGTGCATGACAGAAGCCAGATCTCTCCTTACACATGGAAAAGTAAGATAGAGCATAAACCAGGGCTATAATTTTCTGTACAGAGTGTAAGGACAGGATCTATAGCCCTGTCGATACAGCTAGAGGTTCTTTCAGACCATAAGCAGTATGACACATGCCGGTAGGATTTGCTGAAGGAGGCAGAGGCAGGAGGATCATGAGTTCGAGGCCAGCCTGGGCTACACGTTTAATACAGTTCAGTGGAGAGTGGGGTCTGACTTTCACACGAACTGTGGTGCCCCATGTTTGACCACGTCCCCTGGAGGGGGAGACCTGGTAGCACTCAGAGGAAGCATAGCAGGCTACCAAGAAGAGATTTGATACCCTATGAGCATATTCAGGGGGAGGAGGTCCCCTCAGTCACAGTCTTAGGGGAGGGGAGTAAGAGGAAAATGGGAGGGAGGGAGGAATGGGAGGATACAAGGGATGGGATAACAATTGAGATGTAAGATGAATAAATTAGCAAAATATATTTTTAAAAAAGAGGCTTGCAAAGGGGTCTTCTGGGGTAAGCAGCCCAGTGTCAATACTAAACCAAAGCAGTTTGAGAGTCATATGTACATGGTAGCCCACAAGGTCTATAAGCCCTGATTCCAGGGATCTGATCCCAATATCTGACCCTGGGGTTCAGGAAAATGTGAGGTGCACAAGTAAACAAAATACTCATTCACTTATAAGTGATTATTAGCTATTAAGTAAATGAGAATCAAGCTATAATCCACAGGCCCAGAGAGGTTAGTTAAAGAGGAGGACTCCGGGGGTGGGGGGGAGTTCACATGGACCTCCTTGGGAAGGGGAAACAATACATTTTGCGCGTGGAATCAGGGTAGGTGGGGACAGAAAGAGGAGGGGCATGGAGGGAGGGATTACAGGGAGAGACAGCTGGAACTGGGGAGCATTTTGGAGGGTAGAAACCTAGTGCAGTGGAAATGTCCTGGAACCTACGAAGGTGGCTCCTAGTAATGGAGGATATGAAGTCTGAAGTGGCCATCTTTTGTAGCCAGGCAAAGCTTCCAGTGGTGGGACTGGGTTGCATTTGGTTGAGTTTTTGGCTAGGGGTTCCATGGAGATCCCCAAACAATCCAGGCTGATGCTAGGACAGAGAGTTGCCGTTAGCAAACTGATAGTGGGGTCCCATTGCCAAAGACAACATCACATAGTACATTTAATGTAGAGAGGTTTACCTAGTACAAGGAGTCTCCACTCCCACTTTCTGGTCTTGGTGCATGAAGGTACTCTGCGGGCTACAGAAAGAGAAACCTGGACACCAACTCGGCCACAAAACCTTCAACCTATAATCTGTCCTGCCTGCAAAATGTCCTGGGGCACTGCAAGGAACACTGGCAGTGAAAACTTGTGGGAGTGGCCAACCCATGTTCAGTTTAACTTGAGGCCCATGCCACAAGAGGAAGCCCACACCCTACATTGCCTGGATGGGCAGCAACTGGAGATTGGATAGCTCAAAGGCCTAGGGTAGAACCAAACACAACTGGTCTAAAAACAAACAAATCAATGAAATGATTCCTTGTAGGCTCTGTTTCTTAACAATTAAACTTTATTATACAACCCAACTAGCCTACATGAGAAGGAAAAAAGAATAAAGGGAAAAAAAGTGAACCTTCCAGTATCCGTTCCATGGGACGGGTCCTTAGGTGTCTCTGGCCTGTGTGCTGGTCCAGCCTGTTCACTGATCCACATGTGCTCAAGCCCAGTTTGAACCTGCTGTTGCTCTCTCCTCTCCGCCTGTCTGTCTCACATGCAAAGGGCGGTCTCCTTCTCCCATTGAGGGTCGATTAGAAAAACAGTAGTCCAGGTGGAGTCCCCAGGTCTGTTTCCTGAATTCCAGGCCCAGGATGGTTCCACCCAGTCTATCTCAGGGTATCCATGGGGTGTCCAAGTGTAAAGCCCGCCAAGACTGCTTTCACCTGTGACAAAGCTTACAGTCTTTCCCACAATTCCTAATGATAGTCTGGTATACTCATAGATTGTTGCCTTTTCCAGTCATCATCATCATCAAAGAGGCTTTCTCTGGTTGCATATGAGAGGGGATGCAGAGACCCACAGCCAGACCTTATGCAGAGAGAGATAACTTAAAGTGCAAGTCTCCATTTGGGCCCCTTCCCTAAAAACTCTGGTGAGCCCCAGGAAGATGGGGAGAGAAGATGATTGTAGAAGTCAGAGAAGATGAAGGACACCATCACAATATGACCCATCAAATCAACTAAGCAGGGCTCACAGAGACTGAAGCAGCAAGCATGGGGTCTGCACCAGATCCTCCACATATATACTATGGGGGTTAGCTTGGTGCTTTTGTGGGACTCCTAATAGTGGGAGAGGGTGTGTCTGTGACTCATTTTGCCTGCTCATGAGACTTTTTCCTCTTATTGGTTTCCACTGTCCAGCCTTGATATCCTGTTTTCTTGTTGTCTCTTGGAGGCCTGCACTTTTCTGAAGAGAAAATGGACAGGGAGGGGACTAAGAGAGAGGGGAGGTATGCATGGAGCTGTGAGGAGTGTAGGGAGAGAAAACTGTGGTCAGGATGTATGAGATAAAAATCTACTTTAAATTTTGAAAATGTTAGTCTACATAAATAGGGTGGAAACAGGAAGATACAAGTCAGGAAATAACAATCTGGATGTAATCTGAATAAAATATAATAAATGAAAAAATTTTTAAAAGCCAGGCATGGTGGTGCATGCCTTTAATCCCAGCACGTGGGAGGCAGAGGCAGGCGGATTGCTGTGAGTTCGAGGCCAGCCTGGTCTACAAAGCAAGTCCAGAACAGTCAATGCTACACAGAGAAACCCTGTCTAGAAAAACAAAAACAAAACAAAAAAGAGATTAAAAAAAAAAGAAGGAAAATGAAAATTAGTAAGAGAAAAAAAGGAGGATACTACAACAAATGAAACTGAAATATCACTATGAGATATTTTCAAAAAATTATTACTTAGTAAATTACAATATACACAAGAAATTAGATACATTGCCAGATGCACACAATTTGAGAAAAAAAAAACCTAAATCAGTAATAATGTGTCTTTCATCAAATCAAACCCAGGACTGGACAGATTTACTAGCTTTATCAGATCTTTAAAAAATGTTTAACACCCATGTTCCTCAAGCTATTGCAGAATGTACAAAGGGAAAATTTTTCTTCCAAATTCATCCAACACAGAACTCATTACCCTGATACCATAACCATATTTGAGTTGTTTTCTTTTATTTTATGCATGTGTCCCTTACTTGCATAAATATGCTTTGTGGCTGAGGAGGCCAGAATACAGTGTCTGACCCCTTGGAACTTGAGTTGCAGACAGTTGTAGTCTACAATGCCAGTGCCGTGCAGTCTTCTGAATCCTCTCCCAAGCCTAATAACCATATTTGGACAGAACAAAAATCTATAGACCAGTTTTCTTGATGAACACATGTTGAACACACTCATAATAATAAGGATAATTCAACACATATAAATAAATAAATATAACCCCACATAAACATAATCAAGGCTGGGCGGGTTGCACATGCCTTTATTCCCAGCACTCAGAATGTAGAGGCAGGCAGATCTCTGTGAGTTTGAGGCCAGCCTGGTTTACAAGCAGAGTCCAGGACAGCCAAGGCTAACACAGAGAGACCTTGTCTCAAAGAAACTAAAAACAAAAACAAAATAAACAGAATTAAATATAAAAACACATTAATATCACAATATATGAAAAAGTATATTCTGACAACATCACTCATGGTCAATATCTGAAGAAACTTGCTTTAGTATGAAGAACATGCTTCAGTATAACTAAGGCTACATCTTACCTAAAACCAAGAACAAAAATTATCCTGAGTTGGGGAGAGGAAGTAAACACATTTCCTCTAAAGTAAAAAATGAAAGAAGAATATACAATGCTATACAGGACTTGAAATCTTAGAGTAAATAATAAGGCAAGAGAAAGAAATAAAATAAATATAATTATGAAAAAGTAATATCATCCCTTTTGCATATTATATGAATCTATTTGCATTCTTCTACATGCAGATATCTAATTAGACCAGTACCATTTGTTGAAGATACTTTCCTTCATTTTTGACTGCATAGATAGAATTATAAGAGTAACTTAGCCAGCTAGTTCTGATCATGTAATCAAAAGTACCAAGACAATATAATATTACACAATTAGAAGTCCGAGCTACATAGACAACCAGTAATACCCAGTTACCCCTGCAACACACACCAGCAGTGCATTTCCTCTGTAAATTATTTCTAAAGGGCAAGTGGTTGAAGTTTGGTAACAAGAATGAGTGCACTTCCAGATGGAAGTTGGAAACCATTGTTTTCTCTTTGAAGTAGTAGAGTAAGGTTATATGCTGTGGAAAGATGCATAAGAAGCAAGTGTAAGATAGGAAAACATGGGAGCTGTAGAGATGGCTTGGTGGCTAAGAGTACCGCTCTAGCTGAGGACCTAAATTCAGCTCCCAGCACCTGTGTTATGTCCCTCACAAGTGCCTATACTTAAAGCTCCAGGGGATCCAATGCCTTTGTCTGGCATCCACAGATACTGCATACACATGCATACCCCACACACATAATAATTCAAATTAAAATTATAAAAGAAAATATTATTTTGAGTACAGATTGAACTAAAGAAATACAAGAGAAATATTAAGCACTTCAAAAACTCCAGATGAAATCAGTGATTGTGAATTCATACTGCTATAGTGAATGGGGCAGTGGCCAGTAGCAATGGGAACACAAGTTTAAGCCACATGATAGCCAGAAATGGTGGAAGACACAGTATTGCCAGAGGTGCTGTGTCATTCAGCTGGTGTCTGTGCACTCCATGGCCTAGCTATTGGTAGTTGATGATATTGAATTCTGTCTTTGTTCTAAAACCATTAAAAATTTCCTGTTCCCTGGTGCTGGGGTTTCAGATTCTCTTTCCCCTGCGCAGAGCACTCATATGATTCCTACAGGTCTATCTTTTCTCAGTCAGCCCCCTGATCTTCATTGGATAGCATCTTATCTACCTTCTTCTCCAAGTAAGGGGTGCATCTTTTCCCTTTTTATTTCTACTGCAGAATTTCTGGTGAAGGGCTAAATATGTATCAGGATCCTCCACGGTGATTATTTGCAGTTATATGAACCCAGCACACTATTTTACTACCCTCTAGATGAGCAGACTGAACTAAGCACTGGCCTTATAGGCAAAATTCCCAACTGAGCTGCACAGCAGGTCATGAATGAGCCGAACTGGATAATGATGATGTAATGACACTCCTAGCAAACACAAGTCTGGCTGTTCTTCACACTGCTTGCATATGTAATTTCTATTTCACAATTGCAAGAATATTCTTCAGAAATGGCCCCTTTCTCAGGTGATTTGAGTTTTCAGTCTTTGGCTTTTTGCCTCCTAACACTTCCTAAATATTCCAGCATTATTCAAAATGCCCAGTCTTGCCTACTTCTTATTTCTCTTGAATCTCTATCTAATTTCTCTATGTGTGTAGATCACATATTTTCCTAGACTCCACTGAAAAGGTCACACAAGGTGTCTACACTCTTGGAACTTATTTCACACAGAGAGAAACAGATGCAGAATTCTACCAGACTCAGAACAGGCACTAGGTTAAATTTTCAAGGCTGTTTCTGAAAATAATATTATATTATTGGCATCGTGAGCACATTCAAGAAGCCAGTGTCCCAACATCTGCTAAGATCATCACAAATACTGGCCTTAAAATGGTGCAACCTCTTTCTCTATCTACATAATAAAAACAGACACCTCATGACTAACTGTTTAATGTTCATTAAAGTAGAAACTGCAGGTTAGGAGCTCTGTCATTGTTAATCCAAAAGAAGAAAGGCTTTGAGCACTATGCACAATAGCAACAACAACACACATAAACACAGGAAGGAGGAGGAGAGGAAAAGGAAGGGGAAGAAGAAGAAGAAGAAGAAGGAGGAGGAGGAGGAGGAGGAAAAGAAGAAGAGGCCTGGCATTATTCATTTCTCATCTAAATTACATTCAGACTTGTCTGCTTGGCAGGGGCTAATTTATACATGTAATCCAGAATGTTAGGGAGTTTGGAAATTTTAGTTTTAGCTTCTAGACTGCTAGCATTTAGTAAGACATATAATATTGAAGTTGGAATGGATTCAAACAAACTAATCTACAGTATTTGCCACAGGAGACAAGACTAGAAAGAGAGAAGACAACTAGAAGTTATTATAAATGATCTGTTCACCTTAGAGGTAATGATGACTGGAACAAATTTTTTTTAAATGGGAAGGGTTTAAAGTAGTGGGATTTAGGATAGTACTTATTTACAGATTAAGGCATGGTTGATGGATAAAAAGATATTAAAGAATGAATACTAGCACTAACAGTCATCCCTTCCTCAACTTCATAAATTTCCTCCTGAATCCTCATGCCTGGTTTAGGATTCTCTATTTCCATAAAATCATCATCATGCATTTTAGGAAAAGTTTTCTGTGTCCTTTATATCTCTAGTAGACTCATTTCTTTGAAAGTAGAATAAGTGATTAGCTATGCATTGCATAGTTCAATTTGCTTCTCAATATTTTATAATTTTGTTCTTGCTGTAAAAGTTTTGTTTTTCCTTTTTGTATACTTTGCTACTGATATATATATATATATATATATATATATATATATATATATATATATATATATGCAATGTATTTTTATGTTTTGTATCCTTCAACTCTGCTTCATTTGGGTAGGATTTAAACAGTTTTCTATGTATAAGCTAATTTCTGAAATAAGTGCACAGAAGCAAATAATAGGATGGGGGTTGTCAGAGACTGACTAGAGCCAAAAGCAGACTTCTGCTCAGTGAGTATGGAGTTTCTGTTCTGTAAGATGAATGAGTTCTAGAGATCTGCACTATGACCAAATGCCTATAGCTAATAGCAGTACCGTATTCAAAAAAAAAAAAAATTAGGAGTATATATTCTGTGTTCTTAGAACAACAACAAAGAAACACATGGAAACTTTTGAAGATGATGAATACGTCTATTGCATTGATTGTATTGATAATTTTTGTTTGTTTTGAAATAGACTAATACAGAGGGACCCAAGATGGCGGCGAGCAGTGTGGACCATGTTTGGAGGCTCCAGTGAACAAGTCAGGGAATTGCACAGATTTCTGAGCCAGGAACACCAAGGTCCCCACACTACGGCAGCGAGAGTGCTCCACGGTTCGGAGGGACCAGGGTGCGGAGGACCTGAGTGCCCCTGCACACGGGAGGAGCGCGGATTTTCTTGGATCGGGGCAGCAGCAGCACAGGCAGCAGCAACAGCGGCGGCACCAACGGCACCAGCGGCAGCAGTGGCAGTGGCTGAGGTTTGCAGCTCTGAGCCTTCCTGTGGAGGTGATTAGTGTGGTGGCCAGTGGGAGTTGCTGCGGGAGAGGGGACTCTGCACAGGATTTGGGTCGCGTGGTGCCTTGTGACCCAAACTGGACTCGGCGGACAGTTCAGCCCCAGAGTCCTGGGTTCAGCTCAGTGTGTAGTGCCGTGGAGACACTGTCTCAGTGCAGCAAGCAATTCTGCCCTAGGCACTAGCTCAACTCAGCCACGGCTCCCCTGCTGTGACACAGGCTGGGCGGAACACTCAATTCCACCCTAGGCACCAGCTCAGCGCAGCCGCAGTTCTCCAGCTGTGACGCAGGCTGGGTGGAGCACTCAGCTCCACCAGAGGCCCTAGCTCACATCAATGAGCAGTTCTTCCCAAGACACTAGCACAGCTCAGTGTGCAGTTCTGGGGCACTAACACAGGCTGAGGTCAGCAGGCAGATTCAGCCCAGAGGCCCTAGCTGGACTTGCCAGGCAGTTTGGGCCCAGAGACTCTAGTTGAGCTGTGCGCACAGGCTTGGCGGCTCCAAGACTCTGGCTGGACTATCCATGCAGTATAGGCCCGGAGTCCTGGGCTGAATTCAGCGTGCAGTGTGAGTCCAGCGTCCCTGGCTGAGCTAGGTGCACAATTCCGCCCCAGAGATTCAGGTGGAGCTCGGCGTGCAGTTTGGGGCCTGAGTCCCTAACTGTGCTTGGCAGACAGTTTAGGCCCAGAGACTCTAGCGGAGCTTTTGGCACAGTCCCGGCTCTAAGACTCTGGTTAGACACAGTGTGCAGTTTGAATCCAGAATTCCTGGCTGAGCTTGGCGGACAGTTCAGGCCCTGAGTCAATAACTGACCACAGCACACAATTTGGGCCAAAAGCCCCTAGCTGAGCTTGGTGCGCAGTCCCAGCCCCCCAAAATTCTGGCTGGACCCTGTGTGCATTTTGTGCCCAGAATCCCTAGCTGAGCTTGGCAGACAGTTCAGGCCCTGAGAATCTAGCTGAGCTCGGCGTGTGGTTCAGGCCCAGTGTCCCTGGCTGGACTTGGCAGTGAACCCAGAAGGCTGTGGATACCTTGGCCTGACCCAACGCTCATTCAGAGACCCAGAACGATTGCAGGACCCACAGCACAGGGGAGCTGAGGATCACTGGCTGTGAGAGACCAAAACGACAGGGCTAACCTCCTGCCGTCCACACCAGTGAAGTATCAGAGCTTCCAGCCTATGGAAATCGTGAGAAAACAAGTGTATCTATCATCAGACTCCCTCCATCCAACTCTGGAAACTACCCAACAAAAACAAAGGCAGAAGATGTCTAAAGGACAGCGTAAAAGCATACACGAAAACCCCAAAACAACATGGCGCCTCCAGTTTCCAGCTATCCCAAAGAAAACAACCCAGAGAACTCAAATACAACAGAAATACAAGAAAATGACCTTAAATCCTTAGTAATGAGGATATTAATGGAGGAAACAAATAAAATTTGTAATCAAATGCAGGAGGGCACAGCCAAACAGGTGAGAGACATAAAAGAAGCTCATAGAGTGGAACTATAAAATTTTCAGGAAAATGCAAACAACCAGATGAAAGAAATCAAAAAATCAGTTCAAGATCTGAAGACAAAAATGGATTCAATGATAAACACACAGATAGAAGAAAAACGAGAATGGGAGACCTCAGAGAAGAAGGCGAGCAACACAGAGGTGAGCTTTTCTAACAGAATCCAAGAGATGGAAGAACGAATCTCAGGTCTAGAAGATACAATCACAGATCTTGAAGCAACCATTAAGGAAAATGAGAAATCTGTAAAACTCCTGACACAAAACATCCAAGAAATTAAGGACACCAGGAAAAGAAGAAATCTGAGGATAATAGGCATTGAAGAAAGAGAAGATACCAGTCTCCAAGGCCCAGAAACTATTCTCAATAAAATCATAGAAGAAAATTTCCCCAACTTAAGAAAGAGATGTCTATAAACATACAAGAGGCCTACAGAACACCAAATAGAATTGACCAGAAAAGAAAAACTTCCCATCACATAATAATATCAAAACACAAAACATACAGAACAGAGAAAAAATATTAAAAGCTGCAAGGGAAAAGGGCCAAATTACATTTAATGGCAAACCTATCAGAATTACACCCGACTTCTCAGCAGAGACCATAAAAGCCCGAAGGGCCTGGACAGAGATCCTGCAAACCCTAAGAGACCACAGATGCCAGGCCAGACTACTTTACCCAGCAAAACTATCAATAACCATTGATGGAGAAAACAAAATAGTCCAGGACAAAAACAAATTCAAACAGTACCTATCCACAAATCCAGCTTTACAGAAGGTACTAGAAGGAAAGCTCCATCCCAAAGGGTAGCTACAACCAAACCTACTCAGGAAATAGATAACTATCCCATGGCAAAAACAGAACTACACAAACGCTCGACTGGAAACAACATCAAAATTAAGACTCTGAACAGTCACTGGTCATTAATATCTCTCAACATCAATGGTCTCAATTTTCCAGTAAAAAGACACAGACTAACTGAATGGGTGCATAAACAAGATGCAACATTCTTCTGCATCCAAGAAACACATCTCACCCATAATGATAGGCATTACCTCAGGGTAAAAGGTTGGAAAAAAATATTCCAAGCAAATGGTCACAAGAAGCAAGCAGGCGTAGCCATTTTAGTATCGAACAAAATAGACTTTCAACCAAAATTAATCAAAAGGGATGAGGAAGGACACTTCATATGCATCAAAGGTAAAGTGAACCAAGATGACATCACAATTCTGAACATCTATGCTCCCAATACAAGGGCACCCACATTTGTAAAAGATCTGCTAAAAAAGCTTAAACCACACATCGATCCCCACACAATAATAGTGGGAGACTTCGACACCCCACTGTCACTTAAGGATAAGTCATTGAAACAGAAACTAAGCCGAGAAATAACATCATTAACCAATGCCATGGGTCAAATGGATCTAACATATCTATAGCACCTTTCACTCAAACAAGAAAGAATATACCTTCTTCTCTGCACCCCATGGAACCTTCTCCAAAATTGATCACATTGTAGGTCACAAAGCAAGCCTCAACAGATACAAGAGGATTGAAATAATACCTTGTATCCTATCAGATCACCATGCTCTTAGGCTGCAATTCAACAACAACAGAAATAACAAAAAGCCTACACGCACCTGGAAACTAAACAACTCTCTGCTAAATGACACCTGGGTCAGCGAAGAAATAAAGAAAGAAATCAAGGAGTTTCTGAAATTCAATGAAAATGAAGGAACAACGTACCCAAATTTGTGGGATACATTGAAAGCAGTGCTAAGAGGAAAATTCATAGCATTAAGTGCCTTTAAAAAGAAATTGGAAACATCGCACATAAGCATCTTAACAACACAACTGGAAACCCTAGAAAAAAAAGAAGCAGAAACACCCAAAAGGAGTAGACGTCTGGAAATGATCAAACTCAGGGGTGAAATTAACAAATTAGAAACTAAGAAAAGAGTCCAAAGAATCAACAAAACCAAAAGCTGGTTCTTTGAGAAAATCAACAAGATAGACAGACCATTAGCCAAACTAACTAAAAGGCAGAGAGACAGTATTGAAATCAACAAAATCAGAAACGAAAAGGGAGACATAACAACAGACACTGAAGAAATTCAAAGAATTATAAGATCCTACTTTGAAGGCATATACGCCACAAAATTTGAAAATCTAAGGGAAATGGACGATTTTCTTCATCAATTTCACTTGCCAAAGTTGAATGAAGAACAGATAAACAAGCTAAATAGTCCCATTTCCCCTACAGAAATAGAAGCAATCATCGATGGTCTCCCAACCAAAAAAGCCCAGGGCCAGATGGTTTCAGTGCAGAATTCTACCAGACCTTCAAGGGCGAGCTAATACCGATAATCTTCAAGCTACTCCAAAAGATAGAAATGGATGGAATATTACCAAATTCATTCTATGAGGCCATAGTCACATTGATACCTAAACCTCACAAAGACTCAACAAAGAAAGAGAATTTCAGACCAATTTCTCTTATGAACATAGATGCAAAAATACTAAATAAAATACTTGCAAAACGAATACAGGAGCACATCAAAGATATCATTCATCATGACCAAGTAGGCTTCATTCCAGGCATGCAGGAATGGTTTAATATACGGAAATCCATCAATGTAATCCACCATATAAACAAACTGAAAATAAAAAACCACAAGATCATCTTTTTAGATGCAGAGAAAGCATTTGATAAAATCCAACACCCATTCATGTTTAAAGTTTTAGAGAGATCGGGGATACAAGGCACTTTTCTCAACATAATAAAGGCTATATACAGGAAGCCAATAGCCAAAATCAAAGTAAATGGTGAGAAACTCAAGGAAATTCCTCTAAAATTGGGAACAAGGTAAGGCTGCCCACTCTCTCCATATCTCTTCAATATAGTACTCGAAGTTCTAGCCAGAACAATAAGACAACAAAAGGAGATCAAGGGTATCCAAATGGGAAAGGAGGAAGTCAAATTATCCCTGTTTGCAGATGATATGATAGTGTACATAAGTGACCTTCAAAATTCCACCAGAGAACTCCTAAAGCTGATAAACACCTTCAGCAAATTGGCTGGATACAAAATTAACTCAAAAAAGTCTGTAGCCTTCCTATACACAAATGGCAAGCTTGCAGAGGAAGAAATTAGGAAAACCACACCCTTCACATTAGCCACAAGCAATATAAAATATTTAGGAGTCACTCTAACTAAGCAAGTGAAGGACTTGTTTTAAAATTTTTTTAAACTCTGAAGAAAGAGATTGAAGATGATCTGAGAAGATGGAATGATCTTCCTTGCTCATGGATCGGGAGAATTAACATAGTAAAAATGGCCATCCTACCAAAAGCAATCTACAGATTCAATGCAATCCCTATCAAAATACCTACACAATTTTTTAAAGACATTGAAAGTTCAATTCTGAACTTCATATGGAAAAACAAAAAACCCAGGATAGCTAAAACAATCTTGTACAATAAAAGGTGCTCTGGAGGAATCTCCATACCTGATCTCAAACTGTACTATAAAGCAATAGTAATTAAAACAGCTTCGTACTGGCACACCAACAGGCTGGTTGATCAGTGGAATCAAATCGAAGACCCAGATATGAATCCACACACATATGGTCACTTGATTTTTGACAAAGAAGCCAAATCCATTCAATGGAAAAAGGATAGCATCTTCAACAAATGGTGCTGGTCTAACTGGAGGTCTATGTGTAAAAAAATGCAACTGGACCCATATTTGTCACCTAGAACAAAACTCAAATCCAAGTGGATTAAAGACCTCAACATAAAACCAGAGACACTAAGTCACTTAGAAGAAAAAGTGGGGAAGAGCCTGGAACATATTGGCACAGGAGACAACTTCCTGAACAGAACACCAACAGCTCAAGCCTTAATGTCAACAATTAATTAATGGGACCTCATGAGGCTGTGAAGCTTCTGTAAGGCTGGAGACACTTTCAAGAGAACAAAGCGACAGCCTACAGACTGGGAAAAGATCTTCACCAACCCTACATCTGACAAAGGTCTAATATCCAAAATATATAAAGAACTCAAGAAGCTAAACACCACCAAACAAAATAACCCAATTGAGAAATGGGGCTTGGAAGTAAACAGAGAATTCTCAACAGAGGAATATCAAATGGCTGAGAAACACTTAAAGAAATGCTCAACCTCCTTAGTCATCAGGGAAATGCAAATCAAAACAACTCTGAGATTCCATCTTACACCCATCAGAATGGCTAAGATCAAAAACTCAAGTGACACCACATGCTGGCGAGGATGTGGGGAGAGAGGAACACTCCTTCATAGCTGGTGGGAATGCAAACTAGTACAGCCACTTTGGAAATCTATCTGGTGCTATCTCAGAAAAATGGGAATAGGCCTTCCTCAAGACCAAGCTATTCCACTCCTTGGAATATACCCAGAAGATGCTCCAGCACACAACAAGAAAATTTGCTCAACCATGTTCATAGCAGCCTTATTCATAATAGCCAGATCATGGAAACAGCCTAAGTGTCCCTCAGTAGTACAATGGATAAAGAAATTGTGGTACATATACACTATGGAATACTATTCAGCTATTAAAAACAAGGAATTCCCGAAATTTGTGGATAAATGGATTGAGCTAGAAATGATCATAATGAGTGAGTTAACCCAGAAGCAGAAAGAATCAAATGGTATATACTCACTTATATCTGCATACTAGCCCAAGGGGCATGTCCCACAAAAGCCTTCACTTACCAGGAAACTGGGACAGAGGGGAGGACATCCTATTGGGACTCTAGATGAGAGAGTCATGGGAGAATGGCAAAGTAGGAGGATCCAGAGGGTCGTAGAAACCTACAAGTAGAACATTATGATAGGCAGATTTGTGCCCAGGGGTCCTGCTCAAACTAAGGCACCGGCCAAGGACAATACAGGCGGTAAACTTTAAACCCCTACCCAGATCTAGCCAATGGTCAGAACAGTCTCCACACTTGAGTGGAGAATGGGATATGACTTTCTCACGTACTCTGGTGCCTCACATTTGACCATGTCCCCTGGAGGGAGAGACCTGGTGGCACTCAGAGGAAGGACAGCAGGTTACCTAGAAGAGACTTGATACCCTATGAGCATATACAGGGGGAGGTAATCCCCCTCAGGAACAGTCATAGGGGAGGGGAATAAGGGGAAAAGGGGAGGGAGGGAAGAATGGGAGGACACAAGGGATAGGATAACCATTGAGATGTAAGAAGAATAAATTGATAAAAAAATAAGAAATAGACTAATACAAATCAAATATGGGTGGTATTACATATTGATTATTCCCCAGTGAAGCTGATATCTTTAATGAGCTACTATTTCACTGGCTAGGATGACTATTTTAGTGAGACATTTTGTTGCTGTGACAAATACGTGAAAGAGAGACTTAAAGGAGTTCAAAATGTTCAGTCCATACTTGCCTGGCTTCATGGTTTCCAGGACTGTGGTAAGGGAAAAGCATAATGATAGGAGGCATGGTTAAGGAAATGTATTCACCTCATAGCAGTTACAAAGCAGAGAAAATGGATGCTTGCAATAGGTAAGTTTTACTTTTTTCTCTTTTCATTCCACCTAGCTCCCCATCTTATCTGATACTTTGTTAATCTTTTCTTGAAATGTCCTCAGACTCCCAATCACAAACCCTTTGTGATTCACCAACCAGACAAACTGACAAGCCAGATTATCCAACCCAATATCCATAATTTTTTAAATGAAAATGACAAGTATTGGTGAGGCTGTAGAAAAATTTGACATTTAAATATATGCATATGTGTACATCTTTATATGTATATATTTCTTACTTGTGTGAATTTAAAATGATACATTTTCTATAGAAAGTAGTTTGGTGCTTTTTAAATAAGTTGAATGTAAAATTGCTATGTGACCCAGAGACATATAGCAACAGAATTAAAAATAGATGTTTATTCAGATGTGTAAAAAATAAAGAATAGTATATCATTTTTCACATATGTGACATCTTATTTGTTCATTTATTGCTTGAGTACTTTACATATTTGATTTGTTGTGAAAAATGAAGCTATGGAAATTCATGAAGAATGGTTGTTTAATGTATACATGTTCTCATGTAATAAAAATGTTTTTGAACATACGTAGAGGTATGTTAATTTAGCTCTTTTAACTTTTTATATTTTATATGTATAAGTGTGGTGTGTGTGTGTGTGTGAGAGAGAGAGAGAGAGAGGAGAAGGAGAAGGAGAGGGTGTGCAACTACACATTGAAAGGGGCACAGAAAAAGAAGGTAACAACAGAGACTCAAAACTGGTCAATGTACTAAGACTAAATGTGTCAGCATAGGGTACTCAACAGAAAGAGGGCTCCTTCTTGCAAGGAAACCCTTTCCCAGAAGCCACCCACACCTTGTTCTACCCACGTCCCTCTCTGGCCACAGCTATAGTTGGGTTGCAAATTGCAGAGTGGTTAGAAATGCCACTCTCCTTAGGAAATATGGTTCCCTGAGATAAGATAATATAAGGAGCAAAGAACATCTTATACACATGTAGAATGCTACAATGAAACCCATTTCTTTTCACAATTATGATATGTTAATGCAAAATACATATTTTAATATAAAAATAAGACAATAAAATAAAATTCACATTGTGCTTCAGTAGGTCTGGAATAGAAAGATCCTGCTTCTAACAGTATATGCCTTTTTTTTAATAGGTATAGCACTCTTTCCACCAAGGTTTATCTTCTGGGTTCCTTCAACTTTGATAATCTGTATGTGAGAACTTGAAAATTCAGAGGACAAATAGAATATGAATTTAAGGCAATTAATTTTTATTCAGTTCATGCTGTCATTGTTCCAAAGTACTTTCTTTTAAGCATTATGCACTACAAGTAATTTTGGTTTCTAAGACCAAAAAGAAATATATATGAACCAAATAGAAAAATCTAACTATAATCAACAAAACATGAATAATCTAGAGATGAGGACCTAGAAAGACAGCTCAATGCAAGCAGATGTACTCATGTGCAAAAAATAAAAAATAAAAACAAAAAACCCCACATTTTTATATATGCATAATTTTTAAAGGAATTTTTGGGAAAAAATACCTTTAGACTACTAATGATCGTGACTTAAGCTATTTTTTTATTTTTTATTTAATTAATTTATTCGGATTACATCTCAATTGTTTTCTCTCACTTGTATCCACCCGTTCCTCCTTCCCTCCCACTCTCACCCTATTCCCTCCCCTAAGTCTATGACTTAAGCTATTAATACAGATCTAATATAAGTATAATTTTTAAAGTAACAAAATTTATTTTATCTACTATTTTGCAGGTATTAGAAAGATAGACAGAAATTATTTAATGAAGGAACAGTGAGCCATTTTCACTCACCTTCTCCTTTAAATATTAAACAAAGGTTGCTTTCCCAAGAGGTTCCATAATTTCCTACAGATCCTTGGATGACTCTAATGTACAGTGTAGCAATTGTGGAGAGCCTACACAGAAACAAACTGAGACCAAGAAAAAATCACATTTTCCCCATATTCTTAAGTAATCAGATGCTGAATGTCACAACTCACAATTCAATGCATGGCAATCATGTGCCTCTACCAGACTACAAAATTTTCCAAAGGATATTTCAGAATATAATATCTAGAATTAAAAAATAATTTAGTGATAAAGTAATGAAGAATAAGTAAGGGAGGATAAACAAAGGTCACCATGAAGTGATGATGGTTAGAACTAGCTAATGAGTATATGGGGGTACTGACACTATAACTTGTACTTTTCTATATACTCACTTATATCTGGACACTAGCCCAAGGGATATGTCCCATGAAAGTCTTCACTTATCAGGAAAGTGGGACAGAGGGGAGGACATCATATTGGGACTTTAGGCGAGAGAAGCATGGGAGAATGGGGAAATAGAAGGATCCAGAAGGTCCTAGATACCTACATGAAGAACATTATGATGGGTGGATCTGGGCACAGGGGTCCTGCTCAAACTATGGCACCAGCCAAAGACAATACATGCAGTAAACTTTGAACCCCTACCCAGATCTAGCCAATGGACAGGACGTTCTTCACAGTTGAGTGGAGAGTGAGGTCTGACTTTCACATGAATTCTGGTGCCCCATGTTTGACCACATCCCCTTGATGGGGAGGCCTGGTGGCACTCAGAGGAAGGATAGCAGGCTACCAAGAAGAGACTTGATACCCTATGAGCATATACAGGGGGAAGAGATCCCCCTTAGTCACAGTCATAGAGGAGGGGAGTAAGGGGAAAATGGGAGGGAGGGAGGAATGGGAAGATACAAGGGATGGGATTACAATTGAGATAATATGAATAAATTAATAAAATATATTAAAAATAAAAATTATCATTAATAAAATTATCTTTTGGCTTTTAAATTTTTATTTTATTTTTGCCATATATATTTATATTATTTCACATAAATTAAAAAAGCCACATACAACAAGAAAAACCATGAAACAATCAGGAATTGTATTAATGTTACAGTCAAGGTGTTTGGCTAATTGTATTTGGCAACCTTGCAGAAAGCATCTTTCCTATCCTAGTAAGTCTAAACTTCTGAATGTAAATCAATATCTATCATATATCATTATTACCACCCTAAACCTAAAAAATCTTAACCCCTATACAACTAAGCTTAATTGTAAGACTAAACTATCTGGTCTTCAACCCTATTAGAGACTTGAAAAGGAATAAAATTTAATTGCCTGGGTGAACTTGAAGTACAGGTTAGATGCTTCCAAAGTTAAAAAAAAATTACAGAGACAGTTTGTTTCATGAACAGTCACCATAAATTCTCTATGACATTGGAGCATCATCTTCAGCCATTTGGCTGATTATATCTGTCAGACACATTTGTGAGGCAGGAACTAATGAGGACTTGCTTACCCTTTCTTTGCAGAGTTTGACTCTTGACTCTGCCTGCATCCAAGCTTGCCCTTTTTTAGACAGAATTCTGTCTGTGCCCGAAACAAGGACATTTTGTCCAGTAGCTGGTTTTCCAAATTTGAAGCCATCTCCATAAGGATGTTCTTTTATACTCATCATCTTCTAGATATAGGCTGGGTGTTGCCAGGAGTTAATCTGTCTTGCTGTCAAAGAATCTTTAAAATATTAAAAAGTATCTTTAAATGCCATATTCTGTAGGTCTCTGAGGCTTTTGAAGATATTATCTAACTGTTTTATCTTGTCTATCTTTAGGATCATATCTGTCTGTTAAATCTAAGGTGTATATTCTTGTGATAAAAATAGACTAGCAATTGACATGACCATGACTTGGTCATCTAGCAATTAGCTTGTATTACTTAATTATCCTAAACAGCCTGCAATAGTACTTTCAAGGTATTGGAAGTAAACTTTGTATTATGATTGAGTTGTATGGGTTCAATACATCATATTAGAGTAGAAAGATATATATATATATTAATGTTAAGTTTGAATTCTATACCAATGTACCAAAATTAAACTTATTTTGTATCAATATACAAAATTCTATACCAATGAATTAAAAATAACCTTATTTGTTAGTAACAAATAAGGCCTAGGTTGAGGAGTAGATTCAATGATCTATTTTTGATCCTATCATCTCTATATTTTTCTATATCCTACCTTCTTTCTTTTCAACCTCATCTCCATATCTATGAAAGAAAGATAAAGGAAAAGAGAGACACCCCTGAGTCCAATCTAGTTTTCTCTCTGAATAAGACCAATAATAACTTATGACCAACTCCCAATACAAATAAACATCTATAGCCCAAGAGAGAAGTCAAAAACCTACCCAACCGCCCTTTAGGGAAATGAGGCATCATTTTCTTAAGGTTTCTTCAGGTTGATTTGGAGCAAATAGTATCTTTCTAGGGGACCAAATAAAATGGGGGAAATAGTTAAACAAGCTAGGAGTAGCATTTGTGTCCATTCAAAACCCATGATCCTTAAATTTTTATTATTTACTTTTCCAAGGATAAAGTTACTCTGGTAAAAATCATGGAGATTCCCTTGGGGAAAACTGGGAGAAAATTAATAGTGTAGTTTTTGTGTTGTATACCAAAACGTTTCTCAAAGGGACTCAGCCTCCATTTTATTTGAAGATTTCTGGGTCTATAAACTGTCTCTAGACTGGAACTTGATTAAGAAACCAACCATTACTTTATGTTCATGACAGAAAGTAGACTTTGGTTCATATGACCTTAAATTTTTGAAGCTTTTATGTCTCAAGGAAGAATTTAATGGTTATCCCATCTCTTTTATTTCTTTGAAATCCATGATTAGTTAAAAAACCATAACTTTGGGTGAGTCAGATATTTTAACCAGTTACTGGTGCCTTTGGTGCTGGTGCTGCTCCTTGGGTGTTGGAAGTTTGGCCTCGTTGCTGCCCAAATGAGCAGACTCACGTACCCTAAAATGTTTGTAACCTTGCCAAAGAATTTATTCCTGCTTGACCAATAAAAAGCCAACACACCCAGTCAGAACAAATGGAATAAGAATGGCTAAGGTTCCTGGGCTAGTCAGATAGTTTCTTGGGAAAAGAAGCCATCAGGAAATGCAAAAGGAGGGAGAGAGGGGAAGAGGAGAAAGGAAGGCCGCACCATGGGATAGGTGGAGGAGAAGCACATGGCTAGCGTGGAAGGAAGATTTGGCCCTGACGAAGAGCATTAGCAAGTATTTGGGATTGTGGATGGGAGGCAGCTTGATAGAAATTATTAGAAGCAGATAGCATGGGGAAGGTGCCCCAATCCCATAGGAATGAAAGGTATTTTAGGGGATTAATATCTGCCCTGCCCCAGGTGAAGGAAGGCTATATTAAAATACAACAGGTGTCTGTGTCTTCCTTGACTGCTAGTGGCTTAGAAAATATCAATGTAATAATAATTAGCCTAATAATAAACATTTATTAGCCCCTACTTCTAAACCACAACACTTTGGCCCTACCATCCTAGGACCCAATTACTGTCTTTGCACTGAGATTGCCTAGTTCAACTGTTGTGGTTCTCAATGTAAGATTTAGCCTTCAAGAAGAGAAGTTACAGAGCTCTTGAAAAATACCAAGATTCTCACAAAGTTATTTCTTACAGTATTAATGAAAAGAATGTCTTCTACACCCTCCCAGCATAGCTGAGTTGGTATTAAGTGACCAGTTCATCCTGACATTCTAATGTTCCTAAATTCTTAAATCTGTCTTCGTACTATGGCAGGTCTGTAATTTCCAATTCACTAATTGCAGCCAATCTTTAAAGCCATGTTTCAGCTATGCAACCCAACTGCCTTTTTCTAATTCTATGGGCTGCAATTTCAAAAACCAATATTCAGTGAGTCGATATTAATAGATTCTGCCTGTTCCAAGTTTATGCTCCTCCCAACATTGTCTTATATTCTCAGTATCCATTCCCATATTTTCTCTCACAGCAGGATCTTGTGAAAATGAGACTCCACAAGTGATTATGTTAGCATTTTGCATACCTCCTCATGTATCATATTTTGAACTTTATGTTTATAGGTTTGTTGAGACTTAATAGTTAGAAGTTTGCAAGCAAAGAGAGGTTGAAGAAGGTGAGGAGAATCAATATTGTTTTAAGCAACTGCCTCAGAGGTCATTCTAATCTCCTCAGGCAATTCCAGGTTAATCCCCTTATAGAGGGATGAAAAAGCTAATATGACCATGAATGAGTTCCTTACTCTTTAAATCTGGTGAGGAGACCACTTCCACTAGCAAAGATGACTCATCAGAATTTAGGGGTTCAGCCTTCCTATCTACAAAAGAATCATCTCATACATCTCTAGTCCAACTTACAGGAACTAGTTCTTTTTCAACCTCATCTCAATGTGGCATACTCTGCAGGCCTGAAAATTCAACACATATGGACAGCCAGCCAGACACAGTGATTTTCAGCAGTCTTAGTCTTGAAGATACCATAGCAAAAGATCTCCCTTAGGGCACACCTAAAGCCTTCAAGTCATTTTCATGGCACTTCAGTTGGAGACTCAAGGCCTTGAGCTCATGCTTTTCCTTCTTCACTTTGCTCAGTGACATTAGGACCAAAACGCCAATTTTATTTTACTCCTTAGTTTTCCAAAAATATCCTGCTGTATCACATAAATATTTACTCAAATCCTTCATTACTGTAAGTGGTAAATGTTTGATTAAGAGTGTCCATTGCAAAAATATTATGCATCTCCACTGCTAAATTACACATAGACCACTGGTGCTCACTTCATTACTACAAACAGAAACATTAGCATCTTAAATTTCACTTTAGATTTCAGAGCCAATTCCAGAAACCCTAGGACATAAAATGCATCATTAGTATTTTGTTCCTCTTGAACAAACTCAGACCCAAAGTCTATGTTAGTTACAATTCTCCATGAGATAAGAGCAAATAGAATGGAGATAGATACATAAATGGATAATAAACATCTATTGCCATTTATATATATGTATAATATGAAAGTATTTATTATCAAGTAAGGCAACAATTACTTAGGAACTGATTTTGGGGGGATCTCAAAGAAGGAGAAATAAGGAAACAGCGGGGAATATACATAGAAATAATGATATATAGGTATAAAATATCACAATGTATATATCATTTCTTAGGGGAAAAGTGAAGCTGCTCTTGCTAAAGAGCACTGGCTCCTTACTTAAGGCCATAAGACAACTACAAATGGGATGAAAGCCTGGCATCTCTGCCTTCATTTTGTGTCTGTCTCCTTTACTTTGGGTAAGAATCCTGCTTGAATCTTTATAGGCATACTAATCATTCAAGATCACTCTATCAATCACTCAATGTATCAACACATTTATCTGTCTGTCTGACTGGATATCTGTCTGTCTTAGTCCCCCTTCAAAGCCAAAATCACAGAGATAAGTCATTGTTCTAAATCTGTAGTCACTTTAAATTGCACCATCAGCAAATCCTTGAAGGACAGAACCCCCTTCAAATGAGGGCAATTATGTATGGTGTAAGACTGTATCCTGGAGCATAAGTAATTATCTCATGGAAACCACATTGCTCCTTTCAAACAAGGACAAATGATAAGGGTAGCAAGATAGCCTCTTTGGACTATCTTAAAGAACCAGAATTAAGATAGTGATCAACCAGACAATATACTGAGAGACATAGCTCAGCAGTGGAATGTTAGTCTAGCAAGCTCAGGGCCCTAGGCAAGAATAACAGCACTGCTGAGAAAGACACAGAGACAGAACGAGATCACATTTTGACTAGAACTACTTAGTCATGCATGTGTCCTTTCTACCATTCTTGCTCTATTTAAATCTAAATCTCATGTCAGCACATTGAAGGTGAACCTGCAGTCACTGGACACTTCTGGTTTTCTTCACAATGCATGCATTGATGAAATATTCTTTCTCTACGTTTTATCATTACTCATCTCTTTAATTGACATAGCTGGATAGCTGGTGGAGTCTAACCAGTTAGGGCTGTCAGCTCCAGTGCCTTTGTCCTTAAAGTCATGTTATAGTGGGCTATGTAATTATGTCCCACAATCTGTCATACCTAAGATGGAGAGTTAAGAAAGCCAGTGATGTGGTATGGAGACTTGAGAGGCAGAAAGCTAATGGAATATATTCTAGTTTAAATCTGGAGAGTTGAGAACAAGAAATGCCAAGGTAAAGAATACTATGTCTCAACTCAAGAACCCAGGGAGGAATGGATTCAATTAGCGTCTTTTATTACATTCAAATCTGCATCAGATGGAATGATACTCACCAACAATGAAATGGCCCATCTATTTCATTTAGGTTGCCAATCAGAATGTTAATCTCTGTAGTATATACCCATGCAAATTTAGTACAGTCAAGTGAACACCTTAAATTAACTATCACATTTTAAATTCGGTTAGAATAGTATGGTACTGCTTGTTTACATTTATTTATGTATTTGTTTATTTATTTATTTGTGTGTACATCTCTGTGTTATATAGGTGTGTGAAGGTCAGAGGTATCTGTGTATGTATGTGTATAGGCACATGTGGAAGTCAGAAGACAAGCTGCAGGAGTCAGTTCTCTCCTCCCATATATATTCCAGGATTCAAACTAAGGTCAGCAGTAAGCACCTTTACCTGCTGAAGCAGCTCACCAGCCCCGTTACTGTCTTTATAATTACCAGAGCTATGAGTGCCTGAAGGGATGTAACTCAGGACATCCACCACACATTTTCCAAACTGTCCATTCTAAGTGTAGGTTTAAGTGGCACTACTCTCTGCTGTCTAACTATCAAGTTTAGTTTGATTATTGAATGAAATGGTGATTTGAATAGAAGCACGTTATAAACTCACATATCACAATCAGGTATAAGGTAGTATTATTTTACCAAGAGTTATGCACCATCTCTATAGATGCACATATGAGCTAATTTGCATGTCTGTGTGCTATTTACCCCATTTCACAACTGGACACACATAAGAAATAATGTTTATCAGTACTTGGAGGAAAAACTAGGCCAGATTTCTTGCAGCTAGAGCAGTCTGCAATGGCACTGACCACTCTAAAAGCTGTCTCATCTGAGGGGGTGGAGGGGTCAGCATCTCTTCACAGGAAATGGGAATCTCTGTTCTACGGCTCTAACACTTTGCTTCAACATGGAAACATAGAGTCGAGAGATCAGACACTGTGTGATCCTGGGTGTTCCCTTTACCTCTCACTTACAAATGAGACTGCTTCTAAATCTTCCTTTACTTCCAGGCCTAAAGTAAGTCTTTATTTTTATCTTGTATATATGAGAAGGTGAATATTAAAATATTGTTTGGTTATTGAAATATGTGGATGATATTGTTCATTCCAGGGGATAGTTTTCAAACTCCATGGAAATACGGCCCATGCTTACAAGGTTACTCTGTGATTTAAAATGCTATGCTAAGTGCTCATATTCTGAAGGTGCTTACTGGGTACTCTGTGATTTTAATTTTAAAACACTGTGCTGAATGCTCAGTGCTTAACATAAGGGGTACTTAACACTTCAGACTGGTTTTCTTTTCATCATAAGACAACTATTCCCCAGAGCTAGTTATAAACACATTCTTTGGTCAGTGGCATTTTGTATTCACAATCACAGTTTTTTTTAAAACACCAAACAATGAACAACAGTCCTATGCTTCAGAAAGTCAGCCAATCAGAGCAGACACACTCCAGTAGCCTTGTTTAATGGATAGATATAAAGATCCTAAACCCTTTTTGCTTTTGAAAGTTCATTTATACAGGAACTTTGTATTTTGCAAAACCCTTTAGTAAGAGGTTTTACTTTGTCTCAATTGAGAAACACTTAAGGAAATGCTCAAATTCCCTAGTCATCAAGGAAATGCAAATCAAAATGACTCTGAGATTCCATCTTACACTTATCTGAATGGCTAAGATAAAAAATTCAAGTGACAGCACACGCTGGCGAGGATGTGGAGAAAATGGAACACTCTTCCATTGCTAGTGGGAGTGAAAATATGTACAACCAGTTTGGAAATCAATCTGGTGCTTTCTTAGAAAACTGGGAATAGCTCTACCTCAAGACTCAGCTATACTACTCCTGGGAATATACCTGAAAGATGCTCCACCATACAACAAGGACATTTGCTCAACTATGTTTGTAGCAGCTTTATTCGTAGTAGTCAGAATCTGGAAACAACCTATATGTTTCTGAAAGAAGAGTGGATAACAAAACTGTGGTACATTTACACAATGGAATACTATTCAACTATTTTTTTATATTTATATTTATTTTTTTATTAATTTATTCAAATTACATCTCGATTGTTAGCCCTTCCCCTGTTTCCTCCCATTCTTCCCTCCCTCCCATTTCTCCCCTTCTCCCCTCCCCTATGTCTGTGACTGAGGGAGACCTCCTCCCCCTATATATGCTCTCAGAATATCAAGTCTCTTCTTGGTAACTAGCTATCCTTCCTCTGAGTGCCACCAGGTCTCCCCATCCGGGGGACATGGTCAGAAAAGGGGCACCTATTCAACTATTAAAAACAAGGAAATCTTGAACTTTGCAGGCAAATGGGTGGAACTAGAAATGATCATCCTGAGTGAGGTAACCCAGACCCAGAAAGACACACATGGTACAGACTCAGTTATAAGTGGATATTAGCCCAACATAGATGTCCTCTGAGACTCCACCCACTATGGGATCACAACAGATACTGGGACTCTAAGATGGACTCTGGGCAGAGTGCTGAGAGTTGTAAGGAAGAGTGAAGGATGGAAGGTCCTAGAGAGAGCAGGAACTCCACAGAGAGACCATCAAGGCCTGTGGATCTGGGTAAAGGGGGCCTTGCTTAAACTGATGCACCAGTCAAGGACAATGCATGCAGAGAACCAAGACCCCCTGTTCAGATGTAGCTGATAGACTGCAGATTCTCCATGTGGCAGGGGTGGGAGACTGCTGCTGAACCTCTGACATGCCCTCAGGTGCCCATGATTTGGTCACTGCCCCTTGACAAGAAGGCCTAGTGGGCACTCAGTGTAAGGGGATGCAGGCTATCCTGATGAGACTTAATAGGCTGTTGCCAGAGGTCTAGGAGAGGGGAATGAGCAAAAGAGGGAGGATGGGAATGGAAAGATAAGAGGGAGTGGATAACAATTGGGAAGTAAAGTGAATAAATTGTAATAAATAAAATATACATTTAAAAAACTGGGGAGGCAGGGAGGGGGTTGCTGCAGAGACTGATGCACCAACCAAAGACCATGCATGGCAAGGACCTAGACCCTCTGCTCAGATGTGGTTGATAGGCAGCACAGTCTCATTGTGGGTCCCACAATATGGGGAGTAGGGACTATTTCTGACATGGACTCTGGCCTATCCAATGTTGATCACTTCCCTCTGGCTGGACAGTTTTGCCAGGCTGCAGACAAAGAGGTTACAGGTAGTACAGATGACACTTGATGGACTCCCCTTTCTGAGGACTAGGGGAGGGAGGGAGAGGGAATGAGGGAGGGAGGGTGAGATAAGGAGATGATGAGAGAAGGAGCTATCATGAATGTCTATGCATAGACAATGCTTCTTACTGGTTACAGAATCCCTGTGACTAAGGATTGGATGTCATTCTTCCTATGAGACTTAATAGACTGTTGACAGAGGTCTAGGGGAGGGGAATAGGCAGAAGAGGGAGGGAGGGTGGGCATGCATGAAGATTTACAGATGTCTTTCTTCTGCTCTTACAAAGAGCAGAGTACTACCCGTAATTGTTCTGTGCCCCCGGCACACCTCATACATTTATAATTTTAGGACTGTATAATGCTTGTAAGAAAGCATATGTTTTCAGAACAAAAGAACCAGGCATTGAAGTTGGATCAGCCCTGACAGGATTCATTCCTCTCAGCATGCTGGATGCTGACATTCTGTATCCTTCATGTTCCAACACCCCATTCTTCAGTTGCTGTTCTCCATCAGAACAGGACAGCTCCCAGGACACCTTCGAAGAAAGCTTCTGATCCCAATTTGTCCAGCACTTCAGACTATGCCACATAGGACTCCTATTAAGCCTGGAATTTCTCAACATTTAGAAACCGGACCACAAATTCTACTCCTGGCTTGTTTAACTATTTCCCCAATTTTATTTGGGCCCCTACAAAGGTATTCTTTGTCCCAAATCAGCCAGAAGAAACCTTAAGAGAATGACATCCCATTCCCCTTTGGGAGTGTTGGGTAGGGTTTTGGTTGCTTTCTTGGGCTATATATGTTTATTTTTATTGGGAGTTGGTTATATGTTACTAATAATTTTATTCAGATAGAAAACAAGGCTGGATTCAGGGATGTCTCTCTTTTACTTTATCCTTTCTTAGGTTTGAAGACAGCAGTTGAAAAGAATAAAGGAGGAACATAGAAATATATAGGGATGATAGGGCAAAATTAGGTTATTGAGTCTACTCCTCAACTTAAGGCCTTAATTGTTGCTCACAATGTTATTTTTAATTCACTGGTATAAAATTTTGTATATTGATACAAAATAAGTTTAATTTTGATACATTGATACAGAGTTCAAATGCAAGATTTTCTTCACACACACACACACACACACACACACACACACACACACTGTATATATATATTTCTACTCTAATATGAGGTATTGTACCCATACAACTCAAGTAGAATACAAGGTTTACCTCCAATACTTTGAAAGTGTTATTGCAGGCTGTTTAAAATAGTAAATTATGCAAGCTAATTAGTTGAACAAATCATGGACATGTTGATTACTAGTCTATTTTTATCACAAGAATATACATCCTAGGTATAACAGATGGATAAGGTAAAATAGATAAGGTCTTCAAAAATCTCAGAGACCTACAGAATATGGCATTTAAAGACCTTTTTAGTGTTTTAAAGATTCTTTGACAATGAGACAGGTTAACTCCTGGCAACACCCAGCCTACCTCAAAGAAGATAATGAGCCTCAAAGAATCTCCTTATGGAGATGGCTTCAAATGTGGCAAACCAGCCACTGGGAAAATGTTCTTGCTTCTGCCACAGAAAGAATTCTGCCTTAAAAAATAGGCAAGCTTGGACAGCCAAACTCTGCCAAGACAGGGTAAGCAAGTCCTCAATAGTTCCTGCCTCACAAATATGTCTGTCAGATATACTAGGCAAGAAGGCTGAAGATGATGCTCCACCATTATAGAGAGTTTTGGGTGACTGTTCAGGAAGCAAACTGTATCTGTCATGTTGTTTTTTTCATTTGGAAGCTGCTAACTGCACTTCCTGTTTACTCTGGTAATTAATTTTACTTTTTCTCAAGTCTCTGATAGGGTTGAAGACCACATAGCTTAGTCTTACAGTTAAGCTTAGTTGTTTGGGGGTTAAGATGTTTTTAGGTCTAGATAGATGTTTTAAATTGATAGAGATGAGGTATGATAGATATTGATTTACATTAAGAATTTTAAACTCACCAAAATAGGAAAGATGTTGCCAAATACAAATATCCAAAACTCTATGAATGAAACATTAATACAATCCCTGATTATTTTTGCTGTAGGTAGTTTAGTGTATACATGTGTAATAACATAAATGTATATGTAAAAATATTTTTTAAAAACTACTTTGAGATTGGTTCTTACCCTAGTAAGAATGGTCAAGATCAGTAAAATAAATAATAGCATATGCTGGCAAGGACTCGGGATAGGGGGAACACTTATTCATTGCCTGTAGAAGTATGAACTGGCATAGCCACTATGGCAATTGGTGTAGCGATTCCTTTGGAATCTAGGAATAGATTTAACTCAAGATCTGTACAACTTTGGGTATATACCCAAAGGTCTCTCCATCCTTCTTCAGAGATATTTGCTCATCCATGTTCATTGCTGTTCTATTCATAATAGCCAGAAAATAGAAACAGCGTAAATGTTTATCAATTGGTGAGTTAGTAATGAAAATGTGGTACACTAACACAATGGAATATTATTCAGCTTCTAGGAAAAATTAAATAATAAAAGTTGTAGGCAAACCAATGGAGCTAGAAAAAAAATAATTCTGAGTGAGGTAATCCAGACTCAAAAAGACAAAATTGTATAGAGTGTTATCTTTTAAGCTTACAATATCTGTGATACAACCTGAATAACCACAGAGGTTAAGTACCTAGTAAAGGACTAGAGGGCAGGAGAGGTTTTCTCAATGAATGGAAAACAGAATAAACAGAATATAGTATTACGCAGCTACATGATGGAAACTAGAATAATAGGACGATTAAGTGGTGGGGGGTGGGTAGAAGATAAAGGTAAAGGAGGGAAGACTGTAAGGTACAAGTAACATTAAAAGTCTTGAAAATCCCTTACTAATATAAAAGATTCATAAAATATATGCATATATAAAGGGCATCCAAATGGAGTCACCATATAATGCAGGAGACAATGACTGAAGTAGGCATCTTTTGCCACCAAGTAAAAAATCTTATGCTAGAAACAGGTTACATCTTGTTGGATCATTGGCAAAAGATATCCCATGGAAAGCTCGAAACACCACAGGCCAAGGCTATTGGCTGCTCTACACCACCTGATAGTGAGGCTCTATTGCTAAAGAAAACATTTACTTGTTATCTAACATGAAGAAGTTGAGCTGGTACCAAACTAGAAGTCTCACCTCTATTATTGGCTAGCATTCATAGAGCTGAAAGGTACTATGCATGCTACCAGAAGAGAAATGTAATTATCAACATCATCCAGGTACAAGCTTCATGACCAAAACAGTGATCTGACTGCAAAATGCAGTGGTCCAATAGTGGCACGAATGTTATGGGAGTAACCAAACACTTTTTGGTTGGGTTAAAGGCATACTCCATGAAATAGAATCCATACCTGACACTTCTAAAGAGGCCAAAAACCTAAGAGTATGACTAGGGGAAACCCTAATACTATTATTTTGCTAAAGGAACATAGCAAAAATGGCATATTTTAATACTCATATATCACTGCTTCACTCAAAACTCATCAGAAAAACTTATTCTTGCAGTAGATGGGAATACAGAGGCCCCCAACTGGACTATGTACAAATAATGAGATGCTTTTGAACACTCAATCCTAAATGGGATGTCTTCATCAAACCCCTTCCTGTAGTGAAAATTGTGTAATTTTGATTTCTTTTTAAAACACAGAAATGTTTGGGGAATATGTTTTAGTTTTAATCTCAGGTGTGGAGATATGAGCTTGCTTCAAAGCAGGTGACCTTGATCTCCCTCATGCTCTTAGAAGGGGTGTGTCAGCTGCAGATAGTTTTTGCTTGTGTGTGACATTTGGAATTCTAGGAACTTTTCAGAGGATATGTGAATGCTAGAGCCTTAAGAGGCATGGTTGCTATTGTTGGCTGGTCAGTGGTTGTATGCTGTTGGTTGTTGTTTGTCAAGTAGTCATGTACAAAGAAATGAGAAAAAGAAACTAGAGAGCTTGATGGCAAAGATCAAACTTGCCCCAAGGAACTCAAAGCCCCTAAGCAGCAGGAAGTAGTCTAATGATAACTTCAACCCCGTTTTCCCTCTATCCTTTTTTCTCTCCTATCTAGTGTTTGGAAGGTTAATAAGGGTAGAGAAGGGTAGAAGGGAGAAAAAGAAATCCACAAAGTCCCAAATGCTGGCTCCTTACCTCGAGGTTCAGAGATCTACACAGAAGAGGAAGTGAAAATACTGTAAGAGCCAGAAGTGCTGCATGACTCCAAGAAAGTAATGTGTCTCAGACATAATAAGACCTGTGTACACATTATCTCTCAGAGAATGTAGTAGCACTCATAAAACCAGCACAGGTTCATGCCAAATGGGGTACCAGCTGAGAAAAGGAAGTATACAAGGAGCCCCACTCCTAACCAAGAAGGTATTTACAATTGATGCCCACTGGCAAAATAAAAATCTATTTTCTCTAATGGTGTCTCATTGGGTGTAGCAACTATATTGCAGGTTCTATGTCCAGGAGTAAATTTAATTCCATGGGATTTTTGTGTTGATTTGATTTAATCTATACGTGTGCACACATGTGAGTGTGTGTGTGTGTGTGTGTGTGTGTGTGTGTGTGTGTGTGTGTGTGTGTAGTTTTGTTTTGGCTTTTCTTTTTGTTGGATTTTTGTTTATTTTTTATTTTCATTTTTGTGGGTGGTTTCATTTTATTGGGTTTTTATTTGTTTTCATTTTCATTTTACGTTTTTTTAATAAAGAGAGAGGGGACATAAAATTAGTTAGTGAGGTGGGGAAAGTATGGGAGAAGTTGAAGGAAGGAAAATCATGATAAAAATATATTGTGTGAAAAAATAATTTTTAAAAAAATGTAAGGTGAAAAGTGATTGAAGAAGATGCCTAGTATTGACCTCTGGCTTCCACAGATATTCATGGACACACACAAACATATACAATATACACACATATAAACAAGAATGAACAAATACAATGTTTAAAAATTTGGGCCATTTCTGATTTTTCAGAGGTCTCTGACATGGAAGTTCCCCAGTGTGCTACTTACTGAGTGATAGTATTCAGAATTGTAAGCCCACCCCAATCACTGCTTCTCTCCCCTGGATGGTCCTTGTTCTCCCTTTCTTTGTGACCCCTGAACCAAAGATTTTAAAGGTCTTATGCTGTGATGAGATTTCCCATATTCCACACAACCCTGTCAATATAGCACCAAAATAAATTTTGTTGCATGTCCTGCCACTTCACTGTCAATTCTTTTTCTTTAATAAGCCCTAATACACCAGCCAAGTCACTAAAAAGGAAATTACACTGACTTGGCTTTCAACTGAAGATGAGCTAACAATACATCCTATCAGAGCAGTGGCCAGTCTTTAAGATTTGGGGGAAGAAAGAGGCTGCTGTAGGCATGTGTACATATTAGAAATAGTTTCGTTGTGAGAGGACCAAGCAAAGAAAAGGAAAGAGATGAAAATAGATAAAACAGCCCAAACCAGTTATAAACGAGGCGAGTTTTTAAACTCTAAAATCCTTCAAAGACTTCATAGAATTGGGTTCCCTATGATGAGCCAAATATTAAAAGCTAGTTTCTACCAAATGGACCCATAACTAAGTAGTGTCCCAACAGTGTTTTCATTCTCCCAGTGGTCACTGGAGTATGAATGCTGCACATGAAAGTGATTGTAGTCAAGTAATGTGTGAATCATAGTACAGAACAGCTTGATGACCTACTTTGTCCCTGGGTCTAAATAACCCCAGGGAGAAATAACCTTTATAAACAGAGAGGAGAGATTATTTCTCACCATGGTGTTTCCAACACAAAAGAAGTGATCGTAAATATCCTTTGATTTCACTGGCAACAGCAGTTGCTCTCAAGAAAATAAAACTATCCTTCTCCTGCTATCCTCAACTTTGCAAAGCTATCCCACTGCCCTGATCATGTTATTCTCCCTAAAACAAAGTAACTTTTAATAAAGCAGCCTGGTGGCAAGGAGAACCTGATACGATCACACACCTGTTATAATAGGATTTAATTCTGCTTCAGATGTGCTAGTTTTAATAAAAAAAGGATTGAGCAAATCGAAAATAAATTACACTGAAAGGTCAGGCTTATTGCTTGTACAGTTATGTTAACTCCCCCACCGACACTTTTAGAGACTGTATTTATGAGACCTTTTGATTTGGGAAGGCAAGGTATAAAATACATCTACAATTTCCCTATTATTTGCACCAGTATTTCATTCTCAAGTGTCAATTCCAAGCACTTAAGTATGGCATTCTTTAACAGGAGTAAATATAAAAAGTATAAGTTGCTTACAGAATGCTGTTATTCAATATATTAATAAAACAAGCTTTTCTATGCAGTATAAAGTTAGAGAAAATTCCTTCCAGAGTTTACACAGCATGATAATTCACTTTATTACATGTGGAACACTTATTAAGAATATGTCAGTTCCTAATTTGAATAACCATGCCCCTTTAACACAGTATTGCCTCTACCAGCAGGAGAGCCTGCTTGATTTCTTAAGGAGGAACGAATAGACCAATGACCCATGAAGGATTATTTTCCTGGTTATTTCTACTGGGATATTCAAGTGTGAATAACGGTTTAGTCTTGTGCTGAGCTTCAGCTTAACAAGAAGCATTACCATAAGGTGCATCAAATGTCCTTCTTCGCTCCGAAGTTAGTTTCAATCTCTATACAACAAACACTGTGGAGTGTGGAAGAGTTGTCTCCATTTACCAACAAATTGCTAACTGTGATCCAGAGCTGAAGACACAAAGAGGCCATAAAACTGGTGTAACAGAACTTGGAGGAGAATGGTATATAACTCCCTACCTAAATCCCTGCTGCTCTCAATGATCTCCGAAGATGACAAAGTAGCTCTGTGCACTTGGTGCAACAGAACATAGACTATAAGGAAACTTAGGGAGATTCAGAGTGAGTGGTCACAGTGACACACAGCAAAAAGGCTAGAGACCAGAACTTCTGGAAATGATTAAGAGAAACCAAGCTGCCCCTCTTTGAGAGAGCACTCAAGTAACAATGGGCGTACATATCTGTCCATTCCACATGCCTGTGAAAGCCACATGTCCCTTCTGGGTACACAGAGAGAATCCCAGCAACAAAAGCTACTAGGTAAAATTAAATCTAAGCAGTGTACGGACAGGGGTCTCTCCCAACGCCTAGCCGACAGCTAGGCACCTAACACACAAACAGAAAGGGAAAAGATGAGGATGCTCTCCTAGCTCTCCTGCTCAGCCATCTGGACTACAGCATGCTAAGGAGTTTTTTGCTTTTTTGCTTTTTTTTTTTTTTTTTTTTTTTTTTGAGTCAGATTAAATCACAGCTATTAATGGACTAAAGTTTTGTCACTAAAAGGAACCAGGGCCTTACAAATTTGAAAAAATAACTCAACAAAGAAAATACAGAATCAATATCTGGGAAACATGAAACCTTTATATGCTAATGATCCTCTTCAGGGAACCATTTGTGAATTACCCTGGGGAGTAAAAGTGCCGCTAGAGCAGGATGTAGAAGTATGGCGGTTATTTGCCATGCCCTTCATGTCATAGAGTACAAGCATAGAAACATATTCTAGCCTTACGTCACTAATTTTCAGTTTGTTGCTCCTGAATTTATGGATGCCAACTGTGTAGCTGTTAGCATCGTCCTCACTGAAACTAACTGAGCTTCTTAGAGCCTAAAGCCACACAGCTGCTTGGTTAATACAGGAAAAGCTGGGAGTCTAAATGCATGACTGTCGTACTGCTGTAATGAGGAAGGAACTGTCCCCTCATTCCCCAGTGGCCGAATGCTAGATGTTCAACAGCTAGCTCTCAGGAGGAAAATGTACTACTGTGTAATTCGTGCTCATTTGCATGGTATAAATATTTTTATCATGGCCAGTCTCAGGCTTATAATTGACATCACTGAATGTAGAGTTGGGAAAAATGCATATACTAGCATACTATTGCATACATTTCTATCAAAGGAAAAAAAAGGAGCATAGATAGACACAAAAATCAAATAATTAGGAAATGATAGTTTTGTTCTTATACAATTTAGGCATATTTACCTAATTTTGCTATATGTGTGGTGTGTGTGTATGTGTACATGTATGTGTACATGAGAACAAGTACACATGCTTATGGCCAGAGGTTGCAGACAAGTATCTTCTATCAGTCTCCACTTTATTTTTTGTGAGCCAGGGTCTCTAGTGAATGTGGAACTTTGCCAATTTGGACTAGCAAGGCCCCAGAATCCCCCTGTTTCCATCCTCCTTCCAGCCCTGGGGCAACAGTGCTGCTGTACTGCTACAGTGCTGCTGTACTGCTACAGTGCTGCTGTACTGCTACAGTGCTCCTGTACTGCTACAGTGCTCCTGTACTGCTACTGTGCTCCTGTACCGCTACAGTGCTCCTGTACTGCTACAGTGCTCCTGTACTGCTACTGTGCTCCTGTACTGCTACAGTGCTGCTGTACTACTACAGTGCTCCTGTACTGCTACAGTGCTCCTGTACTGCTACTGTGCTCCTGTACTGCTACAGTACTGCTGTACTGCTACTGTGCTCCTGTACTGCTACAGTGCTCCTGTACCGCTACAGTGCTCCTGTACTGCTACAGTGCTGCTGTACGGCTACAGTGCTGCTGTACGGCTACAGTGTTCCTGTACTGCTACAGTGCTCCTGTACTGCTACAGTGCTGCTGTATGGCTACAGTGCTGCTGTACGGCTACAGTGCTCCTGTACTGCTACAGTGCTCCTGTACTGCTACAGTGCTGCTGTATGGCTACAGTGCTGCTGTACTGCTACAGTGCTGCTGTACTGCTACAGTGCTGCTGTACGGCTACAGTGTTCCTGTACTGCTACAGTACTGCTGTACTGCTACAGTGCTGCTGTACGGCTACAGTGCTCCTGTACTGCTACAGTGCTGCTGTACTGCTACAGTACTGCTGTACTGCTACAGTGTTCCTGTACTGCTACAGTGCTGCTGTACAGCTACAGTGCTGCTGTACTGCTACAGTGTTCCTGTACTGCTACAGTGCTCCTGTACTGCTACAGTGCTCCTGTACTGCTACAGTGCTCCTGTACTGCTACAGTGCTGCTGTACTGCTACAGTGCTGCTGTACTGCTACAGTGTTCCTGTACTGCTACAGTGCTCCTGTACTGCTACAGTGCTCCTGTACTGCTACAGTGCTGCTGTACTGCTACAGTACTGCTGTACTGCTACAGTGTTCCTGTACTGCTACAGTGCTCCTGTACTGCTACAGTGCTCCTGTACTGCTACAGTGCTCCTGTACTGCTACAGTGCTCCTGTACTGCTACTGTGCTGCTGTACTGCTACATTGTTCCTGTACTGCTACAGTGCTCCTGTACTGCTACAGTGCTCCTGTACTGCTACAGTGCTGCTGTACTGCTACAGTGTTGCTATACTGCTACAGTGCTCCTGTACTGCTACAGTGCTGCTGTACGGTATGGCTACAGTGCTCCTTTACTGCTACAGTGCTGGGGCTACAGCACTGGGGCTGCTATGGCCAAATTTTAAGTAGATGCTAGGGAAACCAACTTATTCCTTGTGTTTTGGCAGCAAGGATTTTGTTGGCAGTTTTTAAATCTATTTCATTGGGGTTCTTATATCTTCCACCCTTATCCCTTCCAACACCTCAAAAGGTAGGAGAGACATAAGGTTAGTGGGGGAAACGGCTGTTGACCTTTTTAGACTATTTCTTGCTGATTAGGTGCATTGAGTTCCTCGGAACAAGTCCAGTCTTCATTGTAAGGATATCTCCAACTTCTTTTCTCTCGACCACTTGACAAACCATCAGCAGCAGAAACCAGCAGGAAGAACAGCCATCCCCACTCTTTTGAGGCTCTGGTCTTTTTATACCCTCTCTAGAGTCCCCAGAATTAAACTATCTTCAGTTGGCAGAATCACACCTCTGCCAGAGCAACCCAGAGGCAAATACTGTGCTGCTGTAGACAACCTGAAGCAGCCCACATCATACACCTGGGATTAAAACAAAAACATGTTTATATAACATAACTGGGATTTTTTTTAAACACCAAAATTTTCACCACAGGATTCACTCACTAAGGCTTTTCCCAAGCCCAAACTTAGTTAGATTTAAAAACAGGTTGTCAAAATTTCCAGAAAACCTAACATTTGTCTCTCATGAGCTACTATCAGATAGTTCTAGATCACTCTTGGCTAGTGGTCATAGCAACTTGTTCAGCAAGCTCTGTACTTCCTATACACCAACACCTAGCTGCCCATTCCTCCGTCCTTGCAGATATGTGTGAGTTAGCTGAACATCCATACCTTTGCTTAGATCCTAAGATCTCTACATGCCCACACTTCTTTAACCTGGGTCTAGACTACTCTTTCAAGTAACTGAATCTATATGAAGTCCATATTCCCTTAGTTTATCATTCTGAAGTAATCTCATTTGCTCTCTAGCCTTAAAAGGTGTTCCCTTCTACCCTTTGTGGGACCCAGCATTTAAACAAAAGATCCATTTTCTTTTTCTTACCTTACCTCACCTTTCTGTTAACAAGTCAATCATCTTCTCATCACATATTTTGTCCTACCATGCATCTCCAACCCCATATTCATATGGCATTCCATAGGCTATCTAGAGAGCTAACAGAGAAGTGTCTGAGAACAGAGGATGACAGAGTGGCTTGTTTTAGCTCCACCATCACTGCCTATTTTTTTACCCATGGCTTTAGTAAACATACCACAGTAGTGTTAACTCTTATCACCATGCCACCCTTAGCACATAGTAAATATTCATGAAGAACTTTCGGAGGGCTGGAGATGTAGCTCACTTCTACGGTGCTTGCCTAAGCTGCACAAAGTTCTGAAGGTGATCTCTAACACCATATAAACTGGATGTGGTGGTACACACCTGTAGCCCCAGGACTTGGAAAGTGGAGGTAGGAAGATAAGCACTTCAAGATGATCTCTAGAGCTATAAAGTGAATTAGAGGACAATCTAGGATATATAAGACCCTGTAACCTTTTTTATTAAAAGCTTTTGACACTGTATGTGGGTACAGCTTTATACCTTCTGAACCGGTTTGTGTACATCTACTCACTGAGTCTAGCAAAAACCCCAATGAGGAAAGAAATAAAGATGTATTATGTCATTCCGATTTTAAGCCAGGGCACAGGGAAGAGTGATGTAGTCCAGACCATACAACTCTACTGTAACTGAGCCCGTACTGAGATTAGCCTTGCCTGCCTTCCTAGATCCTTCAACTAAACCACACTACTGTTTCTCTGTGTGTGGCCACAGATCGTGTGCAACTTTGTCATTTTCAGAACTGTTTCCATAAGCTTTAAATAAATGATCATGCTTGCTTTGACTTTAAATGATATTATGCCTCCAGTGGTACAGCACTGACTTTAATATAGTTTGAGGTAGCTGAAGTTGAGCCTAGTGAATTTTTAATTAGGTATCAATCAAATTGAGAGACTGGTAATAAAGCATCATTTTCCAGTAAAGTCAGCAACATGGTAAATGATTTTATTGGTAAACCACGGGCTTTCTTTACATATTTATTATTATTATGTCAATACAATTTTCCTCTATGTGTGTATGTATAGCACTTGACAATATCAGCCACATTATTAGTTTGGTTTCCTCTGCTTGGTTAGCTTTTCAGTTGGGATAAGTGAAGTCTGCATTCCTTGTCTCAGCACTTTTGAAGAAGTGCTGGTAACAGTAAAACTCATATTAACTTGTACCAAGTAATGAACCCTCTGTTAATTGAAAATTTTCTGTGCTTGGCTCTTGTGGAAAAAGAAGTGACTGAGTTAAGATAGGCTGACAAATATTTTCCCCAAGAAACAACTAGCATGACTCTACCCAGTCCAGTTTTCTCTACTACCCATTTCTATGTAAAGTTCTAGACAGCAGCGAGCAATCACACCTTGGCCCTTGCAATGGGCCCAACTCTCTTCTAAATGCTGTTTAGATTTGAAACCAGGCAGAAAGAAACTAGTTCTATGGAATGATTCTTATGAATATCTCTTTTTTAAATGCCCAAGAAATTGAGGGGAAATTTTATTGCCTTGAGGACAGGAGTGAAGGAGGCACTTCCTTATATATTTGTACATCTTGAATATTTTATCAACTTCTGAATATAAGTTTCTGAACTTATATTCATTGAAAAAATCATCATTATATTTAAATGACAAACAACATTTATATGACCTAGTATATTCTCATAATGATACTTCAAAATAAGTATTACTGCTTTCTCTACAGACAGAAAACTAAGCCAGGTTCACTGAGTTTAGAACATGTGACCCAGTCATGACATGAAGTTACCAGAATATAAACAAATGTCAGGCTCTTTCATCCAAAAATTTGACAGTTCTCCATCTTCTGAAAACAGAAGAAAACTGCTTGATTTTATTATTTTTCTTTTCTTATTTTTTTTCTTAGATGTCATGTTCAGACCTCTAAGTATGCATATAATATAAGTGACTTGAATTCAACATCTCCTCTTCTCCACCTCCCAAGGGCTAAATTTTGTTGTTGTTGTTGTTGTTTATTTATTTATATTTAGAATTTGCCTGGCTTTATTCTTAGGATAATTTGGTTGGTGAACTAAGAGCTGAACCTGAAGATCTCATCACAATATATCACTGAATCTAGGCAACTCATTTTAAATTTCCTCAAGGTAGGACATAACTTCTGATGTATGACAGACCATTGTGTATTTGATGGTGGTTGTTGTCATCCATGATTTCATAAGACAAAAGGATTTCATTCACCCAATAGCTTCTTGAAGTCATTGGTGCCCATATACCACAGAAAAATAAAAATCAAAACAAACAAAACAGGTAGTAATAAGTAATAATAGGAGAGATGAGAAAGAAGTGTCCTCTTCTATAAGAGTTGCAAGAAAAAGTTTGTTACAAGTTAGAATTAAACTTCAAAGACAGTGTTATTGTCTCAATAAGAGTATACAATAAACTTCCCTTAAAACTCAGTGGTTGAAAAAAAAAAGAAAATAAAATCTTGAAATTTGCAGGCAAGTATGGAACTAGAAGCATCATGTTGAGTGAGGTAACCCAGACACAGAAAGACACACATGGTATATACTCACTTATAAGTGGATATTAGCCCAATATGGATGTCTACTGAGACACTCCATCCAGCGGTGGATCAGGACAGATGCTGAGACTCACTGCTGGACTCTGGACTGAGCACTGAGAGGGGTTGGAAGAATGCGGGGTGGGGGAGAAAGGACCCAGAGGGTTCAGAAGCCCCACAAGGAGACCATCAAGACTAGCCTATCTGGAACCAGGGGGCCCTGCACAAACTGTTGCACCAACCAAGAACAATGTATATACTAAACCTAAACCCCCTATTCAAATCTAGTCAATGGGCAGCTCACTCTCCATGATTTTGTAGGGGGAGTGGAGACTGCCTCTGACATGAACTCTGGTGCCCCTGATCATCACTTCCCCTTGGTGGGGAGGCCTGGCAGCACACAGAGGGAAGAGAAGCAAGCTACTGGATGAGACCTGATAGGCTGCAGACATATGATGGGGGAGGAGGTACCCTTCTGTCAGAGGTCTAGGAGAGGGGAATAGAGCAAAAGAGGGAGAGACAGTGGGAACAGAAAGATACAAGGAAGGGGATAACAACTGGGATATAATCTGAATAAATTATAATAAATTAAAATTTAAAAAAGAAAACTCAATGGCTGAAAACAGTGAGCATGTCTTATTTTTTTAATTAATTTGTCTATTTATTCTTTACAATAGCCACAAATAATATAAAGTATCTTGGTGGAACTCTAACCAAGGAAGTGAAAGTCCTGTATGACAAGAATTTCAGGTCTCTGAAGAAAGAAATTTAAAAAGATATCAGAAGATGGAAAGAAGCCCCATGCTCATAGATAAAAAGGATTAATATAGTAAAAGTGGCCATCTTACCAGAAGCCATCTGCAAAGTTAATGGAATTCTCATCAAAATAACAACACAATTCTTTACAGGCCTTGAAAGAACAATTCTAAATTTCATAAAAAAAAAAAAAAAAAAAAAAGAGTGGCTAAAACAATCTCAAAAAAAAAAAAAAAAAAAAAAAAAAAAAAAAACCTCTTGGAGGTATCTCCATTCCAGACTTGAAGCTAAAGTACAAACCAATAGTAATAAAAACTGCATGGTGTTGGCATAGAAATAGACAGGTTGATCAATGGAATCAAATCAAAGACCCAGAAATAAACTGACACACCTATGGACACTTGATTTTTGACAAAGAAGTCAAACCCACACAATAGGAAAAAAGAAAGAATGTTCAACAAATGGTGCTGGTCTGAATATCTACATGTAGAAGAATGTAAATAGATTCATATTCATCACCTTGCACAAAACTCAAGTCCAAGTGGATCAAAGACCTCAACATAAAACCAAATACACTAAATCTATTAGAAGAGAAAATGAAGAAGAGCCTTGAGCTCATTGGCACAGGATACAACTTCCTGAACACAGAATAAAACAACTTCATCAACAGTTCAAACCCTAAGATCAACAATTAATAAATGGACTTCATGAAACTGAAAAGTTTCTGTAAGGCAAAGGACACTGTCAACAGAACAAAACGACAGCCTACAGACTAGGAAAAGATCTTCACCAACCCTACATCTGACAAAGGGCTAATCTCAAAAAAAAAAAAAAATCCTCAAGAAATTAAACACCAACAAACAAAATAACCCAATTAAGAAATGGGGTACAGAACTAAACAGAGAACTCTCAATAGAGGAATATTTTATGGCTAAGAAACACTTAAAGAAATGCTCACCATCCTTAGTCATCAAGGAAATGCAAATCAAAAGGACTCTGAGATTCCATCTTACACCTGTCAGAATGGCTAAGATAAAAAATTCAAGTGATAGCACATGCTGATGAGGATGTGGAGAACACTCCTCCATAGCTGATGGAAGTGAAAGCTTATACAACCACTTTGGAAATCAATCTGGTGCTTTCTCAGAAAAATTGGCAACAATTCTACCTCAGGACCCAGCTATACCACTCCTGGGAATATGCTGAAAGATGCTTCACCACACAACAAGGACATTTGCTCAACTACGTTCATAGCAGGCTTATTAGTAATAGCCAGAATCTGGAAACAACCTAGATGTCCCTCAGTTGAAAAATGGATGAAGAAACTGTGGTACATCTACACAGTGGAATACTATTCAGCTATCAAAAACAAGGGAATCTTGCAATTTGCAGGCAAATGGATGAAGCTAGAAATGATCATCCTGAGTGAGATAACTCAGACCCAGAAAGACATGCATGATTTGTGCTCACTTAAGTGCATTTTAGCCATATAGTGCAGGATAAACATACTACAAAACACAGACTCAAAGAAGTAGCAAGGAGAACCCAAAGGAACATGCTTAAATCTCCTTCAGAAAGGGAAATAGAATAGACAGTTAAAAAGGGGGATCATGGTAAGAGAGAGAGCACGGAGAGAAATATGGATAGATACCAGACTTGTGGAGAGCAGGGGAAGGATGACAGAGGGCTTACAGAGAGAAGGAAAACCTTGGGTGGGGCTTCTCTGTGAAAAGCTGGAGACCTAAGTCAGGCTAGACTCCTGGGGGAGGGATATGACCGGGACTCTAGCAGAGGCTCCTAGTAGCAGGAGCCATAGATACTGAAGATGACACCCTCTAAATAGACAAGACTCCTAATAGAGAGAGGAGAACACAATTCACCCACAAAAACTTTGATCCAAAACTTACCCTGCCTACAAGATGTGCAGGGATAAAAATTAAGCAGAGATTGAAGAAATGTCCAACTAATACCTGGCCCAACCTGAGACCGTGGGAGACAGCCAACCTTTGAGACTATTAGTGATACTCTGCTATGCTTGCAGACAGGAGCCTAGCACAGATGTCCCCTGAGTGGCTCCACCCAGCACCTGATGGAAACAGATGCAGAGACCCACAACCAAATATTGGGTGAAGTGCAGTCTTGTGGAAGAGTGGGAAGAGGACTCAGACAGGACTGGAGCTCCTCAAGAAGACCAACAGAGCCAACTAACCAGGGCCCTAATGGGCTTGTGAAGACTGAAGCTCCAACCAAGGGCCATGCATGGACTGGACCTAGTCCCCCTACAGAGATGTAGCCTATGGACAGCTTGTTCCTCATATGAGTTCCCTAGTAAGGGGAATGGGGCTGACACTGAAGTGGACACTGTTGCCTGCTTTTTAATCACTTTCCCCTTGCAGGTCTACCTCACCAGGCCACAGGGGAAGAAGATGAGCTTAGTCCTGATGCAACTTGATATGCTGGAGTGGGTGGGTGGGTCCCCTTCTCTGAGGAGTAAGAGAAAGGGGATAGGGGAAACAGAGAGGGAAGGTAGGACCAAAAGGAGAGGTGAGGAGGGGGCTATGTGATTTAAAGAGAATAATTATTTTTAAAAGGCATTTACTTATCTGTAATTTAGCTAGGATGCTGTGATCTTAGCTTGGCTTGATCTTAGGACTGTGGGCAGTTTACAGGTCAAAGACAGCTGTGGACTAATCTCACTCCAGTCTGGAGATCAGCTAGATACATGCTGTTGCAGAACAGACAAAGTTTGGGTGACGGATGATGTGGCACTTCTGTTGTTGTTGTTGTTGTTGTTATTGTTGTTTCATACATCCAGAGAGGTCAAGATGAGTCAGGAGAGTCAGACATAGTTGCAGAATCAGGAGGATCACAAGTCTGAGGCTATCATGATCTGCTTCAGAAGCTCTAGGATGGCCTGGGCTACAATAGTGAAACCCTGTCCTTACACACAGAAACACACTCATACACAGACCAACAACAACAGCAAAAGGAGAAAAAACAGAGTGTGCAGGAGGCAAAATTGGCCAAATATGTCAGTGATGAAGCCAATATGCCATCAGTAGGAGAAGTAAAGAATTATGGTCACTTAGTGTAATCATTCTATCATGGATATACTCTGAGACACAAAGACTGAATAAAGAATAGCTTTTGTTGATGGCTGGAGAGATCTTGCATCAAGAGTGCCATTATTCAAATGGACTGCATGCATTTATGTTGGGGCTCTTTTTACAAGAAGAAACTCTAAATCAAGAAAAGTACGTGCTCGCTTCGGCAGCACATATACTAAAATTGGAAAGATACAGAGAAGATTAGCATGGCCCCTGCGCAAGGATGACATGCAAATTCGTGAAGCGTTCCATATTTTTAAAGAGCCAAATAACATTTAATGGTAAACCTATCAGAATTACACCCGACTTCTCAGCAGAGACCATAAAAGCCAGAAGGGCCTGGACAGAGATCCTGCAAACCCTAAGAGAACACAGATGCCAGGCCAGACTACTTTACCCAGCAAAATTATCAATAAACATTGATGGAGAAAACAAAATATTCCATGACAAAAACAAATTCAAACAGTACCTATCCACAAACCCAGCTTTACAGAAGGTACTAGAAGGAAAACTCCATCCCAAAGGAACAAGCTACAAACCAAAACTACCCAGGAAATAGATAACTATCCCATGGCAAAAACACAACTACACAACGCTCGACTGGAAACAACATCAAAATTAAGACTCTTAACAGTCACTGGTCATTAATATCTCTCAACATCAATGGCCTCAATTCTCCAATAAAAAGACACAGACTAACTGAATGGGTACATAACCAAGATCCAACATTCTTCTGCATCCAAGAAACACATCTCACCCATAATGAAAGGCATTACCTCAGGGTAAAAGGGTGGAAAAAATATTCCAAGCAAATGGTCATAAGAAGCAAGCAGGTGTAGCCACTTTAGTATCGAACAAAATAGACTTTCACCAAAATTAATCAAAAGGGATGAGGAAGGACACTTCATACTCATCAAAGGTAAAGTCAACCAAGATGACATCACAATTCTGAACATCTATGCTCCCAATACAAGGGCACCCACATTTGTAAAAGATCTCCTAAAAAAGCTTAAACCACACATCGATCCCCACACAATAATAGTGGGAGACTTCAACACCCCACTCTCACTGAAGGATAAGTCATTGAAACAGAAACTAAGCCGAGAAATAACATCATTAACCAATGCCATGGGTCAAATGGATCTAACATATTTTTAGAACCTTTCACCCAAACAAGAAAGAATACACCTTCTTCTCTGCACCCCATGGAACCTTCTCCAAAATTGATCACATCGTAGGTCACAAAGCAAGCCTCAATAGATACAAGAGGATTGAAATAATACCTTGTATCCTATCAGATCACCATGCTCTTAGGCTGCAATTCAACAACAACAGAAATAACAAAAAGCCTACACGTACCTGGAAACTAAACAACTCTCTGCTAAATGACACCTGGGTCAGCGAAGAAATAAAGAAAGAAATCAAGGAGTTTCTGAAATTCAATGAAAATGGAGAAACAACATACCCAAATTTGTGCGATACATTGAAAGCAGTGCTAAGAGGAAAATTCATAGCACTAAGTGCCTTTAAAAAGAAATTGGAAACATCGCACGTAAGCATCTTATCAACACAACTGGAAGCCCTAGAAAAAATGAAGCAGAAACACCCAAGAGGAGTAGACGCCTGGAAATAATCAAACTCAGGGCTGAAATTAACAAATTAGAAACTAAGAAAACAGTCCAAAGAATCAACAAAACCAAAAGCTGGTTCTTTGAGAAAATCAACAAGATAGACAGACCATTAGCCAAACTAACTAAAAGGCAGAGAGACAGTATTGAAATCAACAAAATCAGAAATGAAAAGGGAGACATAACAACAGACACTGAAGAAATTCGAAGAATCATAAGATCCTACTTTGAAGGCATATACGCCACAAATTTGAAAATCTAAGGGAAATGGATGATTTTCTTGAACAATTTCACTTGCCAAAGTTGAATGAAGAACAGATAAACAAGCTAAAAAGTCCCATTTCCCCTACAGAAATAGAAGCAATCATCGATGGTCTCCCAACCAAAAAAAGCCCAGGGCCAGATGGTTTCAGTGCAGAATTCTACCAGACCTTCAAGGGTGAACTAATACCGATACTCTTCAAGCTACTCCAAAAGATAGAAATGGATGGAATATTACCAAATTCATTCTATGAGGCCATAGTCTCATTGATATCTAAACCTCACAAAGACTCAACAAAGAAAGAGAATTTCAGACCAATTTCTCTTATGAACATAGATGCAAAAATACTAAATAAAATACTTGCAAAACGAATACAGGAGCACATCAAAGATATCATTCATCATGACCAAATAGGCTTCATTCCAGGCATGCAGGGATGGTTTAATATACGGAAATCCATCAATGTAATCCACCATATAAACAAACTGAAAATAAAAAACCACATGATCAACTCCTTGGATGCAGAGAAAGCATTTGATAAAATTCAACACCCATTCATGTTTAAAGTTTTAGAGCGATGGGGGATACAAGGCACTTTCCTCAACATAATAAAGGCTATATACAGCAAGCCAATAGCCAAAATCAAAGTAAATGGTGAGATACTCAAGGAAATTCCTCTCAAATCGGGAACAAGGCAAGGCTGCACACTCTCTCCATATCTCTTCAATATAGTACTCGAAGTTCTAGCCAGAGCAATAAGACAACAAAAGGAGATCAAGGCTATCCAAATGGGAAAGGAGAAAGTCAAATTATCCCTATTTGCAGATGATATGATAGTGTACATAAGTGACCCTCAAAACTCCACCAGAGAACTCCTAAAGCTGATAAACACCTTCAGCAAATTGGCTGGATACAAAATTAACTCAGAAAAGTCTGTAGCCTTCCTATACACAAATGACAAGCTTGCAGAGGAAGAAATTAGGAAAACCACACCCTTCACATTAGCCACAAGCAATATAAAATATCTAGGAGTTACCCTAACTAAGCAAGTGAAGGACTTGTATGAAAAAAATTTCAAAACTCTGAAGAAAGAGATTGAAGATGACCTGAGAAGATGGAATGATCTTCCTTGCTCATGGATCGGGAGAATTAACATAGTAAAAATGGCCATCCTACCAAAAGCAATCTACAGATTCAACGCAATCCCTATCAAAATACCTACACAATTTTTAAAGACATTGAAAAGTTTCAATTCTGAACTTCATATGGAAAAACAAAAAACCTTGAATAGCTAAAACAATCTTGTACAATAAAAGGTGCTCCAGAGGAATCTCCATACCTGATCTCAAACTGTACTATAAAGCAATAGTAATTAAAACAGCTTGGTACTAGCACAGCAACAGGCTGGTTGATCAATGGAATCGAATCGAAGACCCAGATATGAATCCACACACATATGGTCACTTGATTTTTGACAAAGAAGCCAAATCCATTCAATGGAAAAAGGATAGCATCTTCAACAAATGGTGCTGGTCTAACTGGAGGTCTGTGTGTAAAAAAATGAAACTGGACCATATTTGTCACCTTGCACAAAACTCAAATCCAAGTGGGTTAAAGACCTCAACATAAAACCAGAGACACTAAGCCACTTAGAAGAAAAGTGGGAAAGAGCCTGGAACATATAGCACAGGAGACAACTTCCTGAACAGAACACACGCCCAGGCCTTAATGTCAACCATTAATAAATGGGACCTCATGAGGCTGAGAAGCTTCTGTAAGGCAGGAGACCTGTCAAGAGAACAAAGCGACAGGCCTACAGACTGGGAAAAAATCTTCACCAACCCTACATCTGACAAAGGTCTAATATCCAAAATATATAAAGAACTCAAGAAATTAAACACCACCAAACCGAATAACCCAATTGAGAAATGGGGCTTGTCAGGATCCAAGATGGCGGCGAGCAGTGTGGACCGCGTTTGGAGGCTCCAGTGAACAATTCAGGGAATTGCACAGATTTCTGAGCCAGGAACACCGAGGTCCGAACATCACGGCAGCAGGAGTGCTCCACGGTTCGGAGGGACCAGGGTGCGGAGGACCTGCGTGCCCCTGCACACGGGAGGAGCGTGGTTTTTCTCTGATCGGAGCGGCAGCGGTAGAGGCGGCAGCACCAGCGGCACCAGCAGCGGCGGCTGAGGTTTGCAGCTCATAGCCTTCCGGTGGAGGCGATTGGTGTGGTGGCTGGTGGGAATTGCTGCGGGAGAGGGGACTCGGGGCAGGATTTGGGTCGCGTGGAGCCTTTGGACCCAGATTGGACTCGGCGGACAGTTCGGCCCCAGAGTCCCGGGTATTGGCCCGGCCCAGCAAACAGTTCTGCCTGAGGCACTAACTCAGCGTGGCCATAGCTCCCCTGCTGTGGCGCAGGCTTAGTTGAGCACGCTGCTCCATACTAGGCACCACCTCAGCTCAGCGGCAGCTCCCCTGCGGGGACACAGTCTGGGCGGAGCACTTGGTTTCACCACAGGCGCTAACTCAGAGCAGCCGCAGTTCTCCTGCTGTGGCGCAGGCTTGGTGACGTGCTCGGTTCCATCCTAGGCACCACCTCAGCTCAGCGGCAGCTCCCCTGCGGGGACACAGTCCGGGCGGAGCACTTGTTCCACCACTGGCGCTAACTCAGAGCAGCCGCAGTTCTCCTGCTGTGGCGCAGACTTGGTGACGTGCTCGGTTCCATCCTAGGCACCACCTCAGTAAGCAGCGGCAGCTCCCCTGCGGGGACACATGCGGGCGGAGCACTGTTCCACCACTGGCGCTAACTCAGAGCAGCCGCAGTTCTCCTGCTGTGGCACAGGCTGGACAGAGCTCTCGGTTCCACCAGCTCTAAGACTCTGGTTGGACACAGTGTACAGTTTGAATCCAGAATTCCTGGCTGAGATTGGTGGTCAGTTCGGGCCCTGAGTCAATAACTGACCACAGCACGCACTTTGGGCCAAAAGGCCCTAGTGGAGCTTGGTGCGTAGTCCCAGCCCAAAAATTCTGGCTGGGCCCTGTGTGCATTTTGGCCCAAAATCCCTAGCTGAGCTTGGCAGACGGTTCTGGCCCTGAGAATCTAGCTGAGTTCTGCCCGTGGTTCGGTCCCAGTGCTCCTGGCTGGACTTGGCAGGGAACACAGAAGGCTGTGGATACCTTGGCCTGACCCAACGCTCATTCAGAGACCCAGAACAATTGCAGGATCCACAGCAGAGAGGGACTGAGGATCACTGGCTGTGAGAGACCAGAACAACAGGGCTAACCTCCTAACATCCACACCAGTGAAGCTTTGAGCTCGCAGCCTAGGGAAATCGTAAGAAAACAAAGTGAATCTATCATCAGACACCCTCCATTCAACTCTGGAAGCTACCCAACCAAAACAAAGACGGCAAGATGTCTAAAGGACACGAAAAAGCATACGCAAAAAACCCCAAAACAACATGGCTCTCCAGTTTTCCAGCTATCCCAAAGAAAACCACCCAGAGAACTCAAATACAACGGAAATACAAGAAAATGACCTCAAATCCTTAGTAATGAGGATGATAATGGAGGAAACAAATAAAATTCGTAATCAAATGCAGGAAGACGCAGACAAACAGGTGAGAGACATAAAAGAAGCACATAGAGTGGAACTGGAAAAATTGCAGGAAAATGCAAACAACCAGATGAAAGAAATAACTAAAACGGTTCAAGCTCTGAAGACCTATAAAGAGGCAATGGAAGAAAACTCAGGAATATACAAAAAATCAGATGAAAGAAATCAAAAAATCAGTTCAAGATCTGAAAATGAAAATGGATTCAATGATAAACACACAGACAGAAGAAAAACGAGAACGTGAGACCTCAGAGAAGAAGGCGAGCAACACAGAGGTGAGCTTTTCTAACAGAATCCAAGAGATGGAAGAACGAATCTCAGGGCTAGAAGATACAATCACAGATATTGAATCAACCATTAAAGAAAATGCCAAATCTGGAAAACTCCTGACACAAAACATCCAAGAAATTAAGGACACCATGAAAAGAAGAAATTTGCGGATAATAGGCATTGAAGAAAGAGAAGACATCAGACTCCAGGGCCCAGAAACTATTCTCAACAAAATCATAGAAGAAAATTTCCCCAATCTAAAGAAAGAGATGCCTATAAACATACAAGAGGCCTACAGAACACCAAATAGAATTGACCACAAAAGAAAAACTGCCCGCCACATAATAATCAAAACACAAAACATGCAGAACAAAGAAAAAATATTAAAAGCTGCAAGGGAAAAGGGCCAAATAACATTTAATGGTAAACCTATCAGAATTACACCTGACTTCTCAGCAGAGACCATAAAAGCCAGAAGGTCCTGGACAGAGATCCTGCAAACCCTAAGAGAACACAGATGCCAGGCCAGACTACTTTACCCAGCAAAATTATCAATAACCATTGATGGAGAAAACAAAATATTCCATGACAAAAACAAATTCAAAACAGTACCTATCCACAAACCCAGCTTTACAGAAGGTACTAGAAGGAAAACTCCATCCCAAAGGGTCAAGCTACAACCAAAACTACCCAGGAAATAGATAACTATCCCATGGCAAAAACACAACTACACAAACGCTCGACTGGAAACAACATCAAAATTAAGACTCTTAACAGTCACTGGTCATTAATATCTCTCAACATCAATGGCCTCAATTCTCCAATAAAAAGACACAGACTAACCGAATGGGTACATAAACAAGACCCAACATTCTTCTGCATCCAAGAAACACATCTCACCCATAATGAAAGGCATTACCTCAGGGTAAAAGGTTGGAAAAAAATATTCCAAGCAAATGGTCACAAGAAGCAAGCAGGTGTAGCCATTTTAGTATCGAACAAAATAGACTTTCAACCAAAATTAATCAAAAGGGATGAGGAAGGACACTTCATACTCATCAAAGGTAAAGTCAACCAAGATGACATCACAATTCTGAACATCTATGCTCCCAATACAAGGGCACCCACATATGTAAAAGATCTCCTAAAAAAGCTTAAACCACACATCGATCCCCACACAATAATAGTGGGAGACTTCAACACCCCACTCTCACTGAAGGATAAGTCATTGAAACAGAAACTAAGCCGAGAAATAACATCATTAACCAATGCCATGGGTCAAATGGATCTAACAGATATCTATAGAACCTTTCACCCAAACAAGAAAGAATACACCTTCTTCTCTGCACCCCATGGAACCTTCTCCAAAATTGATCACATCGTAGGTCACAAAGCAAGCCTCAACAGATACAAGAGGAATGAAATAATACCTTGTATCCTATCAGATCACCATGCTCTTAGGCTGCAATTCAACAACAACAGAAATAACAAAAAGCCTACACGTTTGTGGAAACTAAACAACTCTCTGCTAAATGACACCTGGGTCAGGGAAGAAATAAAGAAAGAAATCAAGGAGTTTCTGAAATTCAATGATAATGAAGAAAACAACATACCCAAATTTGTGGGATACATTGAAAGCAGTGCTAAGAGGAAAATTCATAGCACTAAGTGCCTTTAAAAAGAAATTGGAAACATCGCACATAAGCATCTTAACAACACAACTGGAAGCCCTAGAAAAAAAAGAAGCAGAAACACCCAAGAGGAATAGACGCCTGGAAATTATCAAACTCAGGGCTGAAATTAACAAATTAGAAACTAAGAAAACAGTCCAAAGAATCAACAAAACCAAAAGCTGGTTCTTGAGAAAATCAACAAGATAGACAGACCATTAGCCAAACTAACTAAAAGGCAGAGAGACAGTATTGAAATGAACAAAATCAGAAATGAAAAGGGAGACATAACAACAGACACTGAAGAAATTCAAAGAATCATAAGATCCTACTTTGAAGGCATATACGCCACAAAATTTGAAAATCTAAGGGAAATGGACGATTTTCTTGATCAAGTTCACTTGCCAAAGTTGAGTGAAGAACAGATAAACAAGTTAAATAGTCCCATTTCCCCGACAGAAATAGAAGCAATCATCGATGGTCTCCCAACCAAAAAAAGCCCAGGGCCAGATGGTTTCAGTGCAGAATTCTACCAGACCTTTAAGGGCGAGCTAATACCGATACTCTTCAAGCTACTCCAAAAGATAGAAATGGATGGAAAATTACCAAATTCATTCTATGAGGCCATAGTCTCATTGATACCTAAACCTCACAAAGACTCAACAAAGAAAGAGAATTTCAGACCAATTTCTCTTATGAACATAGATGCAAAAATACTAAATAAAATACTTGCAAAACGAATACAGGAGCACATCAAAGATATCATTCATCATGACCAAGTAGGCTTCATTCCAGGCATGCAGGGATGGTTTAATATACGGAAATCCATCAATGTAATCCATCATATAAACAAACTGAAAATAAAAAACCACATGATTATCTCCTTGGATGCAGAGAAAGCATTTGATAAAATTCAACACCCATTCATGTTTAAAGTTTTAGAGAGATCGGGGATACAAGGCACTTTCCTCAACATAATAAAGGCTATATACAGCAAGCCAATAGCCAAAATCAAAGTAAATGGTGAGATACTCAAGGAAATTCCTCTCAAATCGGGAACAAGGCAAGGCTGCCCACTCTCTCCATATCTCTTCAATATAGTACTCGAAGTTCTAGCCAGAGCAATAAGACAACAAAAGGAGATCAAGGGTATCCAAATGGGAAAGGAGGAAGTCAAATTATCCCTCTTTGCAGATGATATGATAGTGTACATAAGTGACCCTCAAAACTCCACCAGAGAACTCCTAAAGCTGATAAACACCTTCAGCAAATTGGCTGGATACAAAATTAACTCAAAAAAGTCTGTAGCCTTCCTATACACAAATGACAAGCTTGCAGAGGAAGAAATTAGGAAAACCACACCCTTCACATTAGCCACAAGCAATATAAATTATCTAGGAGTTACCCTAACTAAGCAAGTGAAGGACTTGTATGAAAAAAATTTCAAAACTCTGAAGAAAGAGATTGAAGATGACCTGAGAAGATGGCGTGATCTTCCTTGCTCATGGATCGGGAGAATTAACATAGTAAAAATGGCCATCCTACCAAAAGCAATCTACAGATTCAATGCAATCCCTATCAAAATAACTACACAATTTTTTAAAGACATTGAAAGTTCAATTCTGAACTTCATATGGAAAAACAAAAAACCCAGAATAGCTAAAACAATCTTGTACAATAAAAGATGCTCCGGAGGAATCTCCATACCTGATCTCAAACTGTACTATAAAGCAATAGTACTTAAAACAACATGGTACTGGCACAGCAACAGGCTGGTTGATCAGTGGAATCGAATCGAAGACCCAGATATGAATCCACACACATATGGTCACTTGATTTTTGACAAAGAAGCCAAATCCATTCAATGGAAAAAGGATAGCATCTTCAACAAATGGTGCTGGTCTAACTGGAGGTCTATGTGTAAAAAAATGCAACTGGACCCATATTTGTCACCTTGCACAAAACTCAAATCCAAGTGGATTAAAGACCTCAGCATAAAACCAGAGACACTAACTCACTTAGAAGAAAAAGTGGGAAAGAGCCTGGAACATATTGGCACAGGAGACAACTTCCTGAACAGAACACCAACGGCCCAGGCCTTAATGTCAACCATTAATAAATGGGACCTCATGAGGCTGAGAAGCTTCTGTAAGGCAGGAGACACTGTCAAGAGAACAAAGCGACAGCCTACAGACTGGGAAAAAATCTTCACCAACCCTACATCTGACAAAGGTCTAATATCCAAAATATATAAAGAACTCAAGAAATTAAACACCACCAAACCGAATAACCCAATTGAGAAATGGGGCTTGGAACTAAACAGAGAATTCTCAACAGAGGAGTATCAAATGGCTGAGAAACACTTAAAGAAATGCTCAACCTCCTTAGTCATCAGGGAAATGCAAATCAAACAACTCTGAGATTCCATCTTACACCCATCAGAATGGCTAAGATCAAAAATTCAAGCGACACCACATGCTGGCGAGGATGTGGGGAGAGAGGAACACTCCTTCATTGCTGGTGGGAATGCAAACTAGTACAGCCACTTTGGAAATCTATCTGGTGCTATCTCAGAAAAATGGGAATAGGGCTTCCTCAAGACCCAGCTATTCCACTCCTTGGAAAATACCCAGAAGATGCTCCAGCACACAACAAGAAAATTTGCTCAACCATGTTCATAGCAGCCTTATTCATAATAGCCAGAACATGGAAACAGCCTAAGTGTCCCTCAGTAGAAGAGTGGATAAAGAAACTGTGGTACATATACACTATGGAATACTACTCAGCTATTAAAAACAAGGAATTCCAGAAATTTGTGGATAAATGGATTGAGCTAGAAATGATCATAATGAGTGAGTTAACCCAGAAGCAGAAAGAATCAAATGGTATATACTCACTTATATCTGCATACTAGCCCAAGGGGCATGTCCCACGAAAGCCTTCACTTACCAGGAAACTGGGACAGAGGGGAAGGCATCCTATTGGGACTCTAAATGAGAGACGCATGGGAGAACAGCAAAATAAAAGGATCCAGAGGGTCCTAGAAATCTACAAGTAGAACAATATGATAGGCAGATTTGGGCCCAGGGGTCCCGCTCAAACTAAGGCACCAGCCAAGGACAATACAGGAGGTAAACTTTAAACCCCTTCCCAGATCTAGCCAATGGTCAGAATATTCTCCACAGTTGAGTGGAGAGTGTGATACGACTTTCTCACATACTCTGGTGCCTCACATTTGACCATGTCCCCTGGAGGGGGAGACCTGGTGGCACTCAGAGGAAGGACAGCAAGTAGCCAAGAAGTGACTTGATACCCTATGAGAATATATAGGGGGACGTAATCCCCCTCAGGAACAGTCATAGGGGAGGGGAATAATGGGAAAATGGGGGGGGGGGAGGAATGGGAGGATACAAGGGATGGGATAAACATTGAGATGTAACAAGAATAAATTAAAAAAAAAAAAAAGACTCAATTAAAAAAAAAAAAAAGAGAAATGGGGCTTGGAACTAAACAGAGAATTCTCAACAGAGGAGTATCAAATGGCTGAGAAACACTTAAAGAAATGCTCAACTTCCTTAGTCATCAGGGAAATGCAAATCAAAACAACTCTGAGATTCCATCTTACACCCATCAGAATGGCTAAGATCAAAAATTCAAGCGACACCACATGCTGGCGAGGATGTGGGGAGACAGGAACACTCCTTCATTGCTGGTGGGAATGCAAACTAGTACAGCCACTTTGGAAATCTATCTGGTGCTATCTCAGAAAACTGGGAATAGGCCTTCCTCAAGACCCAGCTATTTCACTCCTTGGAATATACCCAGAAGATGCTCCAGCACACAACAAGAAAATTTGCTCAACCATGTTCATAGCAGCCTTATTCATAATAGCCAGAACATGGAAACAGCCTAAGTGTCCCTCAGTAGAAGAGTGGATAAAGAAACTGGTACATATACACTATGGAATACTACTCAGCTATTAAAAACAAGGAATTCCCGAAATTTGTGGATAAATGGATCGAGCTAGAAATGAACATAATGAGTGAGTTAACCCAGAAGCAGAAAGACTCAAATGGTATATACTCACTTATATCTGCATACTAGCCCAAGGGGCATGTCCCACAAAAGCCTTCACTTACCAGGAAACTGGGACAGTGGGGAAGGCATCCTATTGGGACTCTAAATGAGAGACGCATGGGAGAACAGCAAAATAAAAGGATACAGAGGGTCCTAGAAATCTACAAGTAGAACAATATGATAGGCAGATTTGGGCCCAGGGGTCCCTCTCAAACTAAGGACCAGCCAAGGACAATACAGGAGGTAAACTTTAAACCCCTTCCCAGATCTAGACAATGGTCAGAATATTCTCCACAGTTGAGTGGAGAGTGTGATACGACTTTCTCACATACTCTGGTGCCTCACATTTGACCATGTCCCCTGGAGGGGGAGACCTGGTGGCACTCAGAGGAAGGACAGCAAGTAGCCAAGAAGAGACTTGATACCCTATGAGAATATATAGGGGGACGTAATCCCTCTCAGGAACAGTCATAGGGGAGGGGAATAATGGGAAAATGGGGGGGGGGAGGAATGGGAGGATACAAGGGATGGGATAAACATTGAGATATAACAAGAATAAATTAATAAAAAAAAAAAGAAAAGAAAAGTACTGTGTGTTTGTTTATGGACAATTTTCATAGTTATGACACAAAGCCATTGCTTGAACCAAAGATAGAACCTCTGGTCTCACTAACTATACTTCTTCCACCTACCCTCAGAAGCTCCAGAGACTTATTCATGGGACCCTAAGTCTCTACCAAATGGATATGAGCAACCATTCCATGGCATTTTTGGTACCAGCAAAAGGCACAGTATCTTTTCAACTCCCCAAGGCAAAGATCATAATAAATTTATCATTTTCTGCTTCCATCCTTCTTTTCTTTAGATCAGATACTATCTTTAACTATTCTAATCACCAGAAATCTTACTGAATGTCCTTTACATCAATTATCTACTAACTCAAGATACTTTGTTGTATTGCCATAATTTTATTTCTAAAACTACCCTAACCTTAAAGAATCCAGGGGTTCTATCCTAAACCTCTGCTTCTTTCCAGTGAACCCATTACCTCCATTTTATCATATTCTATTTTCATGATGAGAATTTGTAGCAGAGGAATGTTTTCCAGTGGGGGGGTATTGTCAATAATGCAAAGAAATAATAAATATACTGCTTTTTATCTGAATTAGATTTAGGAATGAAAAGAGACCAATAAAAATGGAGCAAATAGAAAATGTTTACTATTAGAAGTGAATTGAGATGGATTCTCAAAATATGTGTTTAGAATGGCAAGAATGAGAGTAGAAAATGAGTTTGTGGTGACCTAGTCTAAGGTGAAAAGTACATGCCAGCCTTCACAGGCAAACTATATTCTTTCAGAAGTTTGATAGATTACCACCAGCCTAGTGATGTTTGTTCATGCATTTTTCACATATGAAACACTGGTATCTTGCATAGTAACAATAGTTTGGAATTATGGGCATTCTGTCCCTAGAAAAGTTACCTTCACTAACAATGACACCAGTTCGCATGTTAAATTCCTTCCCAGGTCAATAGCACCACCTCTGCAGATGAACCTCAAAAGAGACACATGAATAACCTCTATTTAGTTTCCAGACTTTACCCTAATAATGGCTACAACACTTTCTGATCTGTAATATTGCTGGATAATTAGCCACCTTTGAGCTCCGAATCACACTGAGGCTACCCATAGCACCGAGACTTTTTCTTTTGAAAACAAACGGGAAATCAATTTCAGCCAATTCAGTAGTTCCATTTTACGAAGTTAAGGTGCTCAATGTAAATTAATGTTTTACATGTATGCCTTTGATCAATAGGTGTAATTATTGATTGGAATCACACAAAGCAGAAAGCAAAGCAATCATTCCTGACACTGTAGGCTTTATGCCATATGGATAAATCCTCAATATAAACTCCCTAAGCTTGAGCCAGCATGCCCCCACCCCAGTGTTACAAGTAAATCCTTGAAAAGAAAGTAAACACATTCGGCCTCCTTCCCTTTGCAAACTGCCTCTAGTATTTACACCATAAGACAAAAGGAGACCACAGGTGAGGACAAAGAGCTGTTGAGGAGGGAAACAATAGAACAGGGAAAGAAGGTCACTGTGGGAGAGTGCAAGGGTATAAGGACAGGTGGGGAAATGTGAGAGAAGGGAGGCAGAGGCACAAAAGAAAAATTTAAACCCAGATAATAATGATAATAATTACTATAAAGCTTTTCTTCTGATCAAAAAAAATTTAAAGAATCCATAGAACCAGGAGATACTTACTAGTCACATGTCCAGAAGGTGACTAATATATTTCCTTATGCTTAATAATCATGCCTCTGGCAAAAAAGAAATAAACTATATTTTTAAAGCCACAGCATATTGCCTTTATGCAAGCTAGCCTGATTTCATTATCAGCATGACACTGAAGTCTGCTCACCAAATAAAAAAAATTTTCATGAGTTTTTCTAACATCCAAAATTGTTATTATTTGTCATTAAATCTAGGTACCTAAAAGCCTGTCTCCTCTTAAGGCCCAGGCCAGTTTCCCGTGCTTTCCCAACCACTGGCGAACACACCGTGAACAGTTACTTATATGCTAGGCACTGGACTGAGAATGTCACCTGGATTCACTTACTGAAGCTCCCCAGAGCTCTGTGAAACAAATAATAAAACCCTTGTTCTGACTCAAACACCACTGACTTTTAGATTTTTCTGTCAATTAAACAAAACCTATAGTAATTTTACATAGAGATTGTAAGAGATACATATATGGCAAATCAGAAACTTTCTCATGTTAGTACCAAGAAAATAGAGAAGCCCTCATTTCACAGTGGAGAAAATTGAAGTCCATTGGAGCTAAGGAACTAGTCTAAGGTCACAAAGCTACTAAATGGTGATAAAGATTTAAAAGCCTCGATGTCTAATTCTAGTGCTTATAAGCATGTTACTTCCTTTGTCACAGGTCTCAGATGTCTTGCTTCTCCCTGCTCCGGATGACATTTTCTATTAAGTTTCATGGAGTTCTTCTCATCTCAACAGTCCAGCTGCAAGGGATGATTTGAACCAACTACTCAATTTCCTCCTTCCACGAAGCCTCAAATAACTAACAATTAAGGATCATGTCAAGAAGTGAAGTAGGCTGAGATCCCAAGGTCCAGAATCTATGGTTTCAAGATAGAATACATAATACATGCTGCAGTCTCCCCACCCAGCACCAAATCCACTGTGATATAAGAGCATCCATGAAGGATACCAAATGGAGTGTTGATAAGAGAAACTATAGCCCTAGCAGTAAAATCTCTTCTGATTAGTTAAAAATGGGACAAGTAAGTGCTGCATATCAATGTATATGTTTTTCAGATAAAATATAAATTAACCAGTAAGACTGAACAGGAAAAAAATTATACAGAAAAGCCCAAAGAGCTAATAAGATAGGAATGCGAAAGTACAAAGATGTAGGTACAATTCAGAAGAGTCAACAAGAGTCTAAAGTAGTTCAAAAGGAGAATAGACAATAGGGAGAGGAGGCAATAACTGGCAAACTAACAACCAAAATGTTCCCCAAAATTGAGAATGATATGAGTCTTTGGTTGAAAGAATCTGTGAAATGTCAGGCATGATAAAGTAAGCAAACATTGTTTTCATCCATTTATGTTGCTGTAGCAAAATAACGGAGGGTGGGTACTTTGTAAAGACAAAATACAAATTCAAGACAACAATAAATCTGAGGCAAAATTATCTTTCTAATCAAAAGTAAATACCTACCAAGAAAATAATGAGAGTTATGAACCCTTCTATAGCCACAAGCAGAGGCTCAAAATGTACAGACTGACACACTCAGGGAAGAACATGGTACTTGCTATAAACAGCAATCCCAATGGGAAATTTTTTTACATTTTCTCTGAGAAACTGAGATATCAGACAGACAAAAATTAAGAATATAGGTACTCCTCAATTTATAACAATATTATGGCTCAATAAACTTATCAAATTTTTAAGCATAAGAATCTCCTTATGGAGATGGCTCAAATGCGGCAAATCAGCCACTGGGCAAAATGTCCTCATTTCTATCACAGACAGAATTCAGCCTAAAAAAGGGCAAGCTTGGATGCAGGCAGATGCCAAGACAGGGTAAGCAAGTCCTCAATAGTCTCTGCCTCATAAATATGTTTGTCAGATATACTGGGCCAGAAGGCTGAAGATGATGCTCCAACATTATAGAGAGCTTTGGGTGACTGTTCAGTCAGAAAACTGTCTGTCAGTTTTTTCACTTTGAAAGCTGCTAACTGCACCTCCTGTTCACTCTGGTAATTAATTTTATTCCTTCTCAAGTCTCTGATGGGGCTGAAGACCACATAATTTATACTCTTACAGTTAAGCTTAGTTGTTTGGGGGTTAAGATGTTTTTAGGTCTAGAGAGATGTTTTAAATTGATAGAGATGAGGTATGATAGATATTGATTTACATTAAGAATTTTAGGGAGGATCCAAGATGGCGGCGAGCAGTATGGACGGCGTTTGGAGGCTCCAGTGAACAATTCAGGGAATTGCACAGATTTCTGAGCCAGGAACACCGAGGTCCGAACACCACGGCAGCGGGAGTGCTCCACGGTTCAGAGGGACCAGGGTGCGGAGGACCTGCGTGCCCCTGCACATGGGAAGAGCATGGATTTTCTCTGATCGGAGTGGCAGCGGCAGAGGCAGCAGCACCAGCGGCACCAGCGGCGGTGGCTGAGGTTTGCAGCTCATAGCCTTCCAGTGGAGGCGATTGGTGTGGTGGCTGGTGGGAGTTTCTGTGGGAGAGGGGACTCGGGGCAGGATTTGGGTCACGTGGAGCCTTCGGACCCAGACTGGACTCAACGGACAGTTTGGCCCCAGAGTCCCGGGTACTGGCCCAGCCCAGCAAGCAATTCTACCCGAGGCACTAACTCAGCTTCGGCCACAGCTCCCCTGCTGTGGCGCAGACTTAGTGGAGCACGCAGCTCCACACTAGGCAGCACCTCAGCTCAGCGGCAGCTCCCCTGCAGTGACACAGTCTGGGCGGAGCACTTGGTTCCACCACCAGCGCTAACTCAGAGCAGCCGCAGTTCTCCTGCTGCGGCGCAGGCTTGGCCGAGCGCTCAGTTCCACCCTAGGTGCCACCTCAGCTCAGCGGCAGCTCCCCTGCGGTGACACAGTCTGGGCGTAGCACTTGGTTCCACCACTGGCGCTAACTCAGAGCAGCCGCAGTTCTCCTGCTGTGGCGCAGGCTGGACAGAGCGCTCGGTTCCACCAGCTCTAAGACTCTGGTTGGACACAGTGTGCAGTTTGAATCCAGAATTCCTGGCTGAGATTGGTGGACATTTAGGGCCCTGAGTCAATAAGTGACCACAGCACGCACTTTGGGCCAAAAGGCCCTAGCGGAGCTTGGTGCGTAGTCCCAGCCCAAAAATTCTGGCTGGACCCTGTGTGCATTTTAGGCCCAGAATCCCTAGCTGAGCTCGGCAGACAGTTCAGGCCCTGAGAATCTAACTGAGTTCAGGCCGTGGTTCGGGCCCAGTGTTCCTGGCTGGACTTGGCAGGGAACACAGAAGGCTGTGGATACCTTGGCCTGACCGAACGCTCATTCCTAGACCCAGAACAATTGCAGGATCCACAGCACAGGGGGGCTGAAGATCACTGGCTGTGAGAGACCAGAACAACAGGGCTAACCTCCTAACATCCACACCAGTGAAGCTTTGAGCTCCCAGCCTATGGAAATCATGAGAAAACAAGTGAATCTATCATCAGACTCCCTCCATACAACTCTGGAAGCTACCCAACAAAAACAAAGACGGCAAGATGTCTAAAGGACAACGAAAAAGCATACGCAAAAAACCCCAAAACAACATGGCGCCTCCAGTTTCCAGCTATCCCAAAGAAAACAACCCAGAGAACTCAAATACAACGGAAATACATGAAAATGACCTCAAATCCTTAGTAATGAGGATGGTAATGGAGGAAACAAATAAAATTAGTAATCAAATGCAGGAAGACGCAGACGAAAAAGTGAGAGACATAAAAGAAGCACACAGAGTGGAACTGGAAAAATTGCAGGAGAATGCAAAAAACCAGATTAAAAAAATAAATAAAACGGTTCAAGCTCTAAAGGCCTATAAAGAGGCAATGGAAGAAACTCAGGAATATACAAAAAATCCGATGAAAGAAGTCAAAAAATCAGTTCAAGATCTGAAAATGAAAATGGATTCAATGATAAAGAAACAGACAGAAGAAAAACGAGAACGTGAGACCTCAGAGAAGAAGGCGAGCAACACAGAGGTGAGCTTTTCTAACAGAATCTAAGAGATGGAAGAACGAATCTCAGGTCTAGAAGATACATTCACAGATATTGAATCAACCATTAAAGAAAGTGCCAAATCTGGAAAACTCCTGACACAAAACATCCAAGAAATTAAGGACACCATGAAAAGAAGAAATTTGAGGATAATAGGCATTGAAGAAAGAGAAGACATCAGACTCCAGGGCCCAGAAACTATGCTCAACAAAATCATAGAAGAAAATTTCCCCAATCTAAAGAAGGAAATGCCTATAAACATACAAGAGGCCTACAGAACACCAAATAGAATTGACCAGAAAAGAAAAACTGCCTGCCACACAATAAGCAAAACACAAAACATGCAGAACAAAGAAAAAATATTAAAAGCTGCAAGGGAAAAGGGCCAAATAACATTTAATGGTAAACCTATCAGAATTACACCCGACTTCTCAGCAGAGACCATAAAAGCCAGAAGGGCCTGGACAGAGATCCTGCAAACCCTAAGAGAACACAGATGCCAGGCCAGACTACTTTACCCAGCAAAATTATCAATAAACATTGATGGAGAAAACAAAATATTCCATGACAAAAACAAATTCAAACAGTACCTATCCACAAATCCAGCTTTACAGAAGGTACTAGAGGGAAAACTCCATCCCAAAGGGTCAAGCTACAACCAAAACTACTCAGGAAATAGATAACTATCCCATGGCAAAAACACAACTACACAAACGCTCGACTGGAAACAACATCAAAATTAAGACTCTTAACAGTCACTGGTCATTAATATCTCTCAACATCAATGGCCTCAATTCTCCAATAAAAAGACACAGACTAACTGAATGGGTACATAAACAAGATTCAACATTCTTCTGCCTTCAAGAAACACATCTCACCCATAATGAAAGGCATTACCTCAGGGTAAAAGGTTGGAAAAAAATATTCCAAGCAAATGGTCACAAGAAGCAAGCAGGTGTAGCCATTTTAGTATCGAACAAAATAGACTTTCAACCAAAATTAATCAAAAGGGATGAGGAAGGACACTTCATACTCATCAAAGGTAAAGTCAACCAAGATGACATCACAATTCTGAACATCTATGCTCCCAATACAAGGGCACCCACATTTGTAAAAGATCTGCTAAAAAAAGCTTAAACCACACATCGATCCCCACACAATAATAGTGGGAGACTTCAACACCCCACTCTCACTGAAAGATAAGTCACTGAAACAGAAACTAAACCGAGAAATAACATCATTAACCAATGCCACGGGTCAAATGGATCTAACAGATATCTATAGAACCTTTCACCCAAACAAGAAAGAATACAACTTCTTCTCTGCACCCCATGGAACCTTCTCCAAAATTGATCACATCGTAGGTCACAAAGCAAGCCTCAATAAATACAAGAGGATTGAAATAATACCTTGTATCCTATCAGATCACCATGCTCTTAGGCTGCAATTCAACAACAACAGAAATAACAAAAAGCCTACACGTACCTGGAAACTAAACAACTCTCTGCTAAATGACACCTGGGTCAGCAAAGAAATAAAGAAAGAAATCAAGGAGTTTCTGAAATTCAATGAAAATGAAGAAACAACATACCCAAATTTGTGTGATACATTGAAAGCAGTGCTAAGAGGAAAATTCATAGCACTAAGTGCCTTTAAAAAGAAATTGGAAACATCGCACATAAGCATCTTAACAACACAACTGGAAGCCCTAGAAAAAAAACAAGCAGAAACACCCAAGAGGAGTAGACGTCTGGAAATGATCAAACTCAGGGCTGAAATTAACAAATTAGAAACTAAGAAAACAGTCCAAAGAATCAACAAAACCAAAAGCTGGTTCTTTGAGAAAATCAACAAGATAGACAGACCATTAGCCAAACTAACTAAAAGGCAGAGAGACAGTATTGAAATCAACAAAATCAGAAATGAAAAGGGAGACATAACAACAGACACTGAAGAAATTCAAAGAATCATAAGATCCTACTTTGAAGGCATATACGCCACAAAATTTGAAAATCTAAGGGAAATGGATGATTTTCTTGAACAATTTCACTTGCCAAAGTTGAATGAAGAACAGATAAACAAGCTAAAAAGTCCCATTTCCCCTACAGAAATAGAAGCAATCATCGATGGTCTCCCAACCAAAAAAAGCCCAGGGCCAGATGGTTTCAGTGCAGAATTCTACCAGACCTTCAAGGGTGAACTAATACCGATACTCTTCAAGCTACTCCAAAAGATAGAAATGGATGGAATATTACCAAATTCATTCTATGAGGCCATAGTCACATTGATACCTAAACCTCACAAAGACTCAACAAAGAAAGAGAATTTCAGACCAATTTCTCTTATGAACATAGATGCAAAAATACTAAATAAAATACTTGCAAAATGAATACAGGAGCACATCAAAGATATCATTCATCATGACCAAGTAGGCTTCATTCCAGGCATGCAGGGATGGTTTAATATACGGAAATCCATCAATGTAATCCACCATATAAACAAACTGAAAATAAAAAACCACATGATCAACTCCTTGGATGCAGAGAAAGCATTTGATAAAATTCAACACCCATTCATGTTTAAAGTTTTAGAGCGATGGGGGATACAAGGCACTTTCCTCAACATAATAAAGGCTATATACAGCAAGCCAATAGCCAAAATCAAAGTAAATGGTGAGATACTCAAGGAAATTCCTCTAAAATCGGGAACAAGGCAAGGCTGCCCACTCTCTCCATATCTCTTCAATATAGTACTCGAAGTTCTAGCCAGAGCAATAAGACAACAAAAGGAGATCAAGGGTATCCAAATGGGAAAGGAGGAAGCCAAATTATCCCTGTTTGCAGATGATATGATAGTGTACATAAGTGACCCTCAAAATTCCACCAGAGAACTCCTAAAGCTGATAAACACCTTCAGCAAATTGGCTGGATACAAAATTAACTCAAAAAAGTCTGTAGCCTTCCTATACACAAATGACAAGCTTGCAGAGGAAGAAATTAGGAAAACCACACCCTTCACATTAGCCACAAGCAATATAAAATATCTAGGAGTTACCCTAACTAAGCAAGCGAAGGACTTGTATGAAAAAAATTTCAAAACTCTGAAGAAAGAGATTGAAGATGACCTGAGAAGATGGCCTGATCTTTCTTGCTCATTGATCGGGAGAATTAACATAGTAAAAATGGCCATCCTACCAAAAGCAATCTACAGATTCAATGCAATCCCTATCAAAATACCTACACAATTTTTTAAAGACATTGAAAGTTCAATTCTGAACTTCATATAGAAAAACAAAGAACCCAGGATAGCTAAAACAATCTTGTACAATAAAAGGTGCTTCGGAGGAATCTCCATACCTGATCTCAAACTGTACTATAAAGCAATAGTAATTAAAACAGGATGGTACTGGCACAGCAACAGGCTGGTTGATCAGTGGAATCGAATCGAAGACCCAGATATGAATCCACACACATATGGTCACTTGATTTTTGACAATGAAGCCAAAGCCAATGGAAAAAGGATAGCATCTTCAACAAATGGTGCTGGTCTAACTGGAGGTCTATGTGTAAAAAAATGAAACTGGACCCATATTTGTCACCTTGCACAAAACTCAAATCCAAGTGGATTAAAGACCTCAACATAAAACCAGAGACACTAAGCCACTTAGAAGAAAAAGTGGGAAAGAGCCTGGAACATATTGGCACAGGAGACAACTTCCTGAACAGAACACCAACGGCCCAGGCCTTAATGTCAACCATTAATAAATGGGACCTCATGAGGCTGAGAAGCTTCTGTAAGGCAGGAGACACTGTCAAGAGAACAAAGCGACAGCCTACAGACTGGGAAAAAATCTTCACCAACCCTACATCTGACAAAGGTCTAATATCCAAAATATATAAAGAACTCAAGAAATTAAACACCACCAAACCGAGTAACCCAATTGAGAAATGGGACTTGGAACTAAACAGAGAATTCTCAACAGAGGAGTATCAAATGGCTGAGAAACACTTAAAGAAATGCTCAACCTCCTTAGTCATCAGGGAAATGCAAATCAAAACAACTCTGAGATTCCATCTTACACCCATCAGAATGGCTAAGATCAAAAATTCAAGCGACACCACATGCTGGAGAGGATGTGGGGAGAGAGGAACACTCCTTCATTGCTGGTGGGAATGCAAACTAGTACAGCCACTTTGGAAATCTATCTGGTGCTATCTCAGAAAACTGGGAATAGGCCTTCCTCAAGACCCAGCTATTCCACTCCTTGGAATATACCCAGAAGATGCTCCAGCACACAACAAGAAAATTTGCTCAACCATGTTCATAGCAGCCTTATTCATAATAGCCAGAACATGGAAACAGCCTAAGTGTCCCTCAGTAGAAGAGTGGATAAAGAAACTGTGGTACATATACACTATGGAATACTACTCAGCTATTAAAAACAAGGAATTCCCGAAATTTGCGGACAAATGGATTGATCTAGAAATGATCATAATGAGTGAGTTAACCCAGAAGCAGAAAGACTCAAATGGTATATACTCACTTATATCTGCATACTAGCCCAAGGGGCATGTCCCACGAAAGCCTTCACTTACCAGGAAACTGGCACAGAGAGGAGGGCATCCTATTGGGACTCTAAATGAGAGACGCATGGGAGAATAGCAAAATAAAAGGATCCAGAGGGTCCTAGAAATCTACAAGTAGAACAATATGATAGGCAGATTTGGGCCCAGGGGTCCCGCTCAAACTAAGGCACCAGCCAAGGACAATACAGAAGGTAAACTTTAAACCCCTTCCCAGATCTAGCCAATGGTCAGAATATTCTCCACAGTTGAGTGGAGAGTGTGATATGACTTTCTCATGTACTCTGGTGCCTCACATTTGACCATGTCCCCTGGAGGGGGAGACTTGGTGGCACTCAGAGGAAGGACAGCAGGTAGTCAAGAAGAGACTTGATACCCTATGAGAATATACAGGGGGAGGTAATCCCCCTCAGGAACAGTCATAGGGGAGGGGAATAATGGGAATATTGGGGGGGGAGGAATGGGAGGATACAAGGGATGGGATAAACATTGAGATGTAACAAGAATAAATTAATTAAAAAAAGAAGAGAAAAAATGCATTGTACAAGTAACTAATAAACTTTCTAATAAATTTAAAAAAAAAAAAAAAAAGAATTTTAGACCTACCAAGATAGGAAAGGTGTTTTCTTCAAGGTTGCCAAATACAAATATCCGAAAGACTATGAATGAAGCATTAATACAATTCCTGATTGTTTTGTGATTCTTCTTGCTGAGGCAGTTTAGTGTATATATTGTAATAACATAAATATATATATGTAAAAAATTATAAGTGTTTAATAATAAAAATAACCTCAAAAAAGAATTGAAAATTGGCTTAAAATTAATTTGATATTCCCAGCCTACGAATTATCCTAGCTTAGCTTAGCCTACATTGAACATGCCCAGAGTACTTATATCAGCCTGGAATTGAACAAAATTATCTAACACAAAGCCTATTTAATAAAAAGTTCTGCATATCTTGTGTATCTTACTGAATAGTGTATTGAAAGTGGAAAACAGAATGGTCTTATGATTATGCTTTCTCACTAATGTAATCTGAAATATTATAAGTCAAGGACCACTTATAAAGAAAAAAACTGAATAGTTCAATAATTATTTATTCACCAAATAGGCAATGTACTTCCTTTTTAAACATACACAAATATGGGCAAAAATGTCAATTCTTTTGACTATAAGAAAATGTCACTAAATTTGCACAGAAAATATAGTGTCTCTTGTTGCTTTTTTGTTCTTTCTTTCTTTGTACTGTTTTTAGACAGGTTCTCTTGTAGTACAGACTGGCCTGAACTCCTGACATATCCAAAATTAACCTTAAACTCCAGATCTCCTGGCCACTTTTGGAGTGCTGGGATTACAGATGTGTGCCGCTAAGCTGAGATGAACAACATCATGACTCTCATACCATGTTCATTATCCTTTAAAGTAGATAAATTACAAAATGATAGTTTCCCAAATTTTTTACATCTAGAAACTGATTGATTGGTTTGTTTGTTTGTTTATTATTTTGTAGCAAGCTTTCCTGTGTCCCACACTGGCCTTAAACTCAGTACACAGGCAAGGATTACTCTAAACTTCTGATTCTCCTGTCTCCACTACTGATGGGATTGCAGGTATTTTCCACTGTACCCAGATTATGTGCTACTAGGAATTGAACCCAGTGTTTTGTGCATGGTGAACTAGCACTGTACAAACTGAGCTACATACCCAGTTTTAACAACTAGGGATATTTAAAGAACAAAATTCTAAATAAATCACAGTATAAAGTATAAGTAAAATGGGAATTACAAAGTATTTAGGATAGAGCTATAACATAAAGCACAGATTCCAAAATTGTAGGAATGGGTTCTCTGTTTCCTTAGTCATTAGGGAAAAACAAATCATAACAACAATGTAATGCAATTGCAAATTCGATGGATTGTCTAAAATGAAAACCCCAGAAAACAGCAAGTACTAACAAGGAGAAAATGAAAATCTCAAACACTGTTAGAGGGAGAATAACTACTTAGAAAAATTATCATGAGGTTCTACAAAAGACACATACGTCCTATAATCCATAAATTCTACTCCAATGCAATATACAATGAAAATGCATGCACACATGTGCATAGAAGACTGAAGGTGGATTTATTTGTTTTAACGAAAGACTATAAATACAAATTTCCATCTATAATAAAATTATTTATAGTATATTCTTGTGGTAAATGGGATACTGCTAGGATGGTGAGCAATTAAAACAATATAAATGAATCTTACAAGTATATAAGGATTAATAATAGTAATATCTAAACTCAATAGTATATAAAGGGAGTGGACAGATGGTTCAACAATTAAGAGTGTTTGTCACTCTTCTACATGACACAAGCATCCATGTCAGTTGGCTCAGAGCTACCTGTATCTCCAGTTCCAGGGCACTCAATACCCTCTCTTGGCCATTGTGAGAACACATACACATATGTGCATACACACATGCACACAAGTAAAATAAAAATAAAATTTAAAGTATATCATTATATTTACATAATTTTCAAAATAGGAAATTCCAATCCGCACACTGTTATGATTCAAGGTAGAGTTCACTCCTGACAAGGGAGATGAGATGACCACTGAAAGAGAACATGGGAGAGAAGGGAGCTCTGTTCTTTGATAAGGGTGCTGGATACCAAATTCATTGTTTTATACATTTTATTATAAATTTTATACATTAGTAATAGTTTAAAGAAAATTTTCAGTGATATGGATCAGTGGATAAGGACACTACCTGCCAAGCCTGATGACATGAAATCCTCAGAATCCACAGAGTGGAAGAAGAGATCAACTTCCTCAACCTATCTTCTGACCTGTACATATGGATTACATTAAATGCATACACAAACATATGAGAAATAAAAATAAGCATTTTAAATTAAAGATGTTTAAATAGTATGCAGAAATAGACTGTATCTGTTATCAACAAATCTAAAAATTTCAATAGCTATCAAATCTAGACAGTAAGATAAGCTTTTAAAAAGACAGTAAGATAAACTCAATGGAGGCAGAATGAAAAAATATATAGAAAAACATGTTTAAAACATAGAAAATACAGTTGAGTAAGGTAGAAATTTAAGGAAGGGAAAACATTCTCAAAATATATTGGGAGGGGGTTGGAGAGATGGCTCAGAGGTTAAGAGCACTGTCTGTTCTTCCAGAGGTCCCAAGTTCAATTCCCAGCAACCATATGGTAAGTCACAACCATCTATAATGAGAGCTGGTGCCCTCTTCTGGCCTGCAGACAGAACACTCTATTTTTAATAAATAAATAAATCTTTAAAAATATATTGTAGGGAAAATTAAACTTAAAAACTTAAGCTCAAAAATGTAATAAAAAAGGTTAGCATTCTGAAATAATTTAAACAAAATACTGGTAAAGATGACCATTTTTAAAAGAGAGAACCCAAAATAAGTGCTATCAGGAGCATAAGTGGAACGTAATAAGAGATATAAGAAGAGCCATTAAATAAGAGAACAGTATATGTAAACTAATGGCAATCAATTTGAAAAACTAGGGGAAAATGTCATATTCAAGAAAAGTACAAATTAGCAAAATTGATGCAAGAGTAAAACATGGAATCTTTAATAAACCAAAAACAATAGAAGAAAATTTAATAGTGGATTGATCAAATTCCCCAAAATTGTATCACATTTGTTGACACATGCTACCAAAGCTTCATGAAGCCAGTATTTACAAGCAACTGATGAGAAAATGTCTGAAAATACGTCATAAAACTAATACCATCATAGTTACTTAGAAACAGATCCTGGCTAGCTCCATGAAAATGGGTACTAATTTAAAATGACTCAATATCCCTGTAAATATATCTACATTTCAGAAGAAGCTGGCCATATTTTCACTGAAAGTACTGATGGAGAGGAAAGGCCTTGAAATTGACAATCTAGGGAATGAGCTTTTTGGAGGCCACCCAATCTTAGCAAACTTTAGAGACACTAAGCATCCTTAGAAACAAAAGCTTGGTATCTTTAGATATAAAAGGAGAAGTTATTATTTAATAAGTACGGAGATTCACTTTGGGATGATGAAAATTTCTGAAGAGGAGTAATCATGCACAGTCCTTATTTCCAGTATCTCCAAGTGTGACATAATTCATAAATTAATTCTTTTTATGTGTCATTGGTGAAAAAGAAGCCACACCAGAGTGGAGTTGGGACCAGTTCCAATTTGACTAAGGCTTGTTTCCAAAGGAACACTATGCAAAGGAACAGATGTGAACAAGGAAGAATGTCAAGTTCATATGGAAGCTGTTATACCAGCCTGTTCAGGAATAACCAGAAGCTAGGGGGCAATGCTGGGTGAGATCCTTCCCTAGAACCCTCAGAATGAGTATATCCCTGCCTTGCCTTGATTTCAAACTTTTATCCTCTAGAACAAAGACAGCAAATGTCTCTTGTTCCAAGCACTCAGTTGGCAGTACTTTCTTATAAAAGTCCAAGGAACCCCATGCAATTGCTTAAGAAAATAGGGTTTTGAATAGCAATGGAAGTTTGATCTAGAGTTTTCATATTCTAGTGTTCTAAAGAACTAGTCATCCAGAGTGTAGGACATTTATAAGGAGAGTCAGCTTAAGTAGAGACAAGAAACTGGGGTCTACTAATAATAGGATGCCAGGTTAAAGGGAAGACTTAGAATATTTATGCAAGCCATACCTACCTACTGCCATTTTCCTTCCCATGGATAATTTGCTTTAGCAATCTGCTGGTTCTCTGGCTCTCACATAGTGCATGTTCTCTCCCTTCTGGGATCTCTTTATGTTAATCTATTTAGAAGCCCTCTTGGGAATGGAAAGTGAGTCATCAGAGAGAAGTAGCTCTTCCACAGCTAAGCTCCTAGGTCTAGCATATGAAACACCCACATGCTGTATCACAAAAGGTTGTTATTTTTTAAGGGAAGCAGACTACCTCGGGTATTAAGTACAAAATTTGAAGATATTGCATCTGAAACATGGTATGATATTCACTCCTCCTCTCCTAAAGGAGCTAGAGGCAGGATGCCTTCTCTTTCATCCCAGAAATCTAAGATCTTGATTCAGGCAGCTGCTGTTATCTAAAAGTAGGACTATGGTCACAGAGCTATGACCAGAAAGATGCCCTCAAACTCTCCCAACTTGCCTAGTAGTTAAAATGGCAGGGTTCTTTCTCCCGGGCTTGAAACTGAATGTATCTGCTTATTAAAAATGAAAACCATGGAAAGGCCCTAGGGAGGATGCTTAAATCTCACTCAGAAGGAGAAATAAAATAGATATTAGAGATGGGTGGAGAGAGAGAACCGTGTGGGAGAGGGGTTGAGGAGGGGAATAGGAGACATCAAGTGCAGGGAGGACAAAGGAAGAGAGAACTGGAAAAAAAAAGAACTGAAATTGGTTTGGAGTCAGCTCTGGGATGAGCCAGAAACCTAGGACAAGGGAAACTCCCAGGAATCTAGGAGGATGACCTTAGCTAAGACTCCTAGCAACAAGGAATATGGAACCTGAAATGTCCATGTTCTGTAACCAGGCATGACTTCCAATGGAGGGATGAAGACAACAATTCACTCAAAAAAATTTTGACCCAAAATTCATAATGCCTAAAGGATGTATAGGAATAAAGAGCAAGCAGAAATTGAGTGAATGGCCAACCAATGACTGGCCCAGTTTGAGACCCATACCGTGAAAGATAACCCATCCCTGACACTATTAATGATATTCTGCTATACTTCCAGAGAGGAGTCTAGCAAAACTGTCCTCTGAGAGCCTTCACCCAGTAGCTGATGGGAATAGGCACAGAGATCCACAGCCAACATTAGACAGAGTTTGGGGAATCCTGTGGAAGAGGGGAGGAAGGATTGAAGGAGCCAGAGAGGTCAAGGACACCACAAAGAAACCTACATACTAACCTGGGCCCACAGAGATTGAACCAGAAACCAAAGAGCATGCTTGGGATGGTAATAAACCTCCTACACATATGTAATAGATTACAGCCTGGTCTTCATGTAGAACCCCTAATAGCAGGGGCAAGGGCAGTCTCTGACTCTGTTGCTTGACTTTGGATCCCTTTCCCCCAACTGGCCTGCCTTGTCTAGCCTCAAGAGGAGAAAGTCCTACTTCACCTTGATATGCAAGACAGGCTTATAAACATGAGAGTCCTCCCCTTCTCTGAGTAGAAAAAAGAGGTTGGAGGGAGGGGAAAGGAGAAGAGAGGGAGGAACTAGGAAGAGATGACAGAGGGGAAGCTGTAATGAGGATGAAAATTAATTGATGAATGAAATGAAAATCATGAAAATTAGACATTCATAGGGTCAAAACGTTCCTTAATTTGCACCACAGACCCTTGATAGTCTTTCACTTCTCATCTGTGCTTTCCCGTGACTAGTGCTCTGTCACTATACTCATGTCACCAACAAAATCATTATTCTCAGTAAAAATGCTTTGTGGTTCATAAGCGGTGAACAGCTGAGAAAGGAAAGAGCCTATTCCTTAGCTGGCTGCATAAGGTTAAAATGTGGCCTCCATATGTTTTTAATTTCCTTTTGTTTTTTTTTTTTAATTTCCCCAGTGGATCTTTGCAGAAGTTAGGTAGCCATAATTGCAAGCCAAAAGAAAAGCCCTCCCCACAGAATAATTGGCAAGATTCTCAGGCACAATTATCTTGACCAAAAATCTAATCATCACATGGAAGCATGCCCTTGGCATTTGCAACAATTTTCCAAGATCTTTTTAGAAGGCTACCAGATAAAAACAGAAAAATGGGAAAATTGTTACAAATTTACCTTTGTCATATTTTCTCAGGCTTTTTGGAAAGTACTATAAGCTTCATACATGGTTTGACTGACTCATTTAGGCATTCAGCAGATAAACAAAGCCAGGCACACTAAATCTGTTAGAAGAAAAAGTGGGAAAGAGACTTGAATTCACTTGCACAGGAGACAACTTCCTGAACAGAACACCAACAGCCCAGGCTCTAAGATCAACAGTTAATAAATGGGCCCTCATGAAACTGAAAAGCTTCTGTAAGGCAAAAGACAGTCAACAGAACAAAATGACAGTCTACACACTGGGAAAAGATCTTCACCACCCCTGCATTTGACTGAGGGCTAATATCCAAAAATGTATAAAGAATTCAAAAAATTAGACACCACCAGACAATCTAATTAAAAATGGGGTACAGAGCTAAACAGAGAATTCCCAACAGAAGAATATTGAATGGCTGAGAAACATTTAAAGGAATGCTCAGCATCCTTAGTCATGAGGAAAATGCAAATCAAAATGACTCAGATTTCATCTTACACCCATCAGAATGCCAAAAAAAAAAAAAAAAAATCAAGTGACAGCATGTGCTGGGGAGGATGTGGAGAAAGGGGAACACTCCTCCATTGTTGGTGGGAGTGCAAACTTATACAACCACTTTGGAAATCAGTCTGGTGCTTTCTTAGAAAATTTGGAATAGTGCTGCCCGAAGACCCAGCTATACTACTCCTGGGCATATACCTGAAAGATGCTCCACCATACAACAAGGATATTTGCTCAACTATGTTCATAGCAGCCTTATTCATAATAGCCAGAACCTGGAAACAGCCTAAATGTCCCTCAACTGAAGAATGGATAAAGAAACTGTGGTACATATACACTATGGAATACTAATCAGCTATTAAAAACAAGGAAATCCCGAAATTTGTGGACAAATGGATGGGACTAGAAATGATCATGATGAGTGAGTTAACCCAGAAGCAGAAAGACTCACATGGTATATACTCACTTATAATTGGGCACTAGCCCAAAAGGCACATCCCACGAAAGTCTTCACTTACCAGGAGATTGGGATAGATGTGAGAACATCCTACTGAGATGAGAGAAATATAGGAGATGGGGAAATAGAAGGACCCAGAGGGTCCTAGAAACTTACAAGAACATCGTGATGGATGGATTGGGGCCCAGGGGGTCTGCTCAAAACTATTGCACTAACCAAGGACAATACAATAGTGAACATCGAACCCCTACTCTGATCTATCAAATGGACAGGATATTCTCCACAGTTATGTGGAGAGCAGGGACTGACTGTGACATGAACTCTGGTGCCCCATATTTGACCACCTCCCCTTGATGGGGAAGCCTGGTGGCACTCAGAGAAAGAATAAGCAGGATACCAGGATGAGACTTGATAGCCTATGACCATATAGTAGGGGAGGAGGTCCCCCTCAGTCTTAGACCTAGGGCAGGGGAATAGTGTGAAAGTGGGAGGGAGGGAGGAGTGGGAGAATACAAGTGATGGGATAACAATTGAGTTGTAATCTGAATAAATTAATAAAATTAAATTTTAAAAATTTAAATAAATAAAAGGCAAAGAAAACAAAAAAGAAAAAAGAAAGAAACGTTAGGACAAAATGGTCTTATTTTTATTATTTCACCATTCCCCTTCTCTATAGTAATCAAAGTAATAATATAAACGTATATGTAAAAAAAAAGTATTTAATAAAAAATTTTAATATTTTTATTTTAATATACATGTATAAAACAAACTACATATAGCAGGGAGAACCATGCGACAATCATGAGAATAATGAGTTCTATACATGTTACATTCGTAGTGACTTGTCCATCTGCATTTGACCCGTTTGCAGTAAGTGTCTTTCCTGTCTTGTTGGGTCTAAATTTCCAAATGAGATTCAATATCTATCCTAGCTCAACTCTAATGGCTTAACTTCTTTATCTTGATATAAGACAATCTTGTCCCCTAACCAACTAAACTTGGTTGTAAAACTATACTATCTTGTCTTCAATGCCCCTCAGAGACTTGAAAAGGAATAAAACTTAAATTCCTGAGTGAACCAGCAGTGTGGGTTAGCAGCTTCCAAAATGTACAAATTGACTTAAGACGGTTTACTGCCTAACCAGTCACCCAATACACTTTAAAGAGACATGTAGTTAGAACCTCATAGTCTCCAAGAGCACCAGCCAATCCAAGTTAGAGTTATGTAGTCACAGATAGGATTCCCCTAGAAGCCTTTAAAAGAGCCTTCGAGAGACAGCCATGGTGGCACATGCCTTTAATCCCAGCACTTGGGAGGCAGAGGCAGGTGGATCTCTATGAGTTCGAGGCCAACCTGGTCTACAAAGCGAGTCCAGGACAGGCAAGGCTACACAGAGAAACCCTGTCTCAAAAAACCAAATATATAAATAAATAAATAAATAAAAGAGCCCTCGAGCTTCTCCTCAGGGTTGCCACTATTTTGTATGGATGGCTGACCCCTGCAAGCAAGCTGTTTCTACAGAATGAACACTGTTTTTTACTTTTAAAAAAAAAAAAACTCATATTAGAAACGTTAAGAGAAAATGCTCTTACTTTTATTGTGTCACTCTTCCCCTTCTCTATAGTAATCAAAATGACAGAAAAGATTTCCCAGACCCCATGTTAAAACAAAATCAAAGGTGGACTTTGAACTTCCCTAGGCTTCTGGGACCCTTTCCAGAATTCCCATACCAGCCTTGTCTCATCAGGAACATTGAGGGTTCGGAATGGGAATGCCAGACTGTCCTGTGTCAAAAAGTACCAAAGCAGTGCAGCTCCCAACAAGTAGCGCACAGATACTGGTAGTAGTTCTATGGTCCAAATTTGATCTGCCAAACCACAGTAGCACTTAATCAGATATACCAGTCATTGGCAAAACCTACCTGCAAAGCTAAGCAAACCACTTTTAAAAGACTGCCGGCGTCCTTTGCCAGCAACCATCACTTTAGTATTTAGCCCACTCCAGCAGGGAAACATCTGCCTCTGCTGACTTCAGCAGAACGTGAGATAGTCTCACAAGAGCTAGGAATCCAAATCAAAACTCTTCCCAGTCTCAGGGCCTGTTCTAAGGACCTTATGAAGATAGACACTGCTACTGAGTATTTTATCAGAACGCGAGCATTAGACCTAACAGGAGTCCAAACAACAGTTCTGCTAATTCTTGGGGTAGGGGTCACTCCAAGGCCCCACCAAATCAAGAAAATACCTGCCACTGAATATTTTTAAGAGTATAATTTCTTGCCCCTTCTCTCTTGAGTAACAATTCTACATAATCTAGCAGACCAGCCAGCAGCCAGCTGCTGGAGAATACAAACAAGAGTTACTGCATAACCTAGAAACATCACAGCCTAGTCAAGCTATGAAAGCAGTCCAAGAGTCTGTCAGTGGAAAAAAAATAAATAATAAAAGAGTCTGTCAGTGGGTGAATGTATAAATAAATATGGTCTTTATAGACAAGGGACTATTACTACTCCATTTCTTAATTGACATCCTGCCATCTGTGACAACACAGATGAAGCTGGAGGGCAGGGGATTGTATGACATGAGACAGGTACAAAAAGACACATGTGTTTTCATCACTTATATGTAGACTCTCAAACAATCAAGCTCATAAAAGCAGAGCTATGATTATCAGAGACTAGGAGGCAATTGGAAATGGGGAGACATTGGTCAAAAACTATAAAGCTGCAATTGAACAAAGGAGAATGTTTCTGTAAAATCTAATGAATAACATTTTAACTATAGATAGTAATACTACATTAGATATTTCAAAATTATTGAGAATAAATTTCAGGTGTTCTCACCACACAAGCAAGTACTGAGGATATATTTATTAAATTCATCAAATAATTTCACATACTATATATGTATATACATAATGTATGTATATATGTGCATTATATATATGAATATCATTTGCCCTACAAATGCTACTGAATAAGTTAGCAAGAAGGTTTTTTAATTTTACAAAGAAAAAGAATCTACTATATTTCAGGTACCGTCTTACACACTGAGAGTACAGGTATACCCCAAATGGGCCTCACCTTCAAGAGCTTAAGAGCTAATATTAGAAAGAAACAATTACAGCAGCAACGGCAATAACATGTGATGCATTCGGCATTAGAGAGATTTTTCTCAAGGGACTACAGAAAATACAATGGAGGAATATTTATTCTGTATGTGGAGAGGGAATAGAATTAGGAAAACTTCCCAGAGGCAATAAAGTGCCCATGCAGACCAGAAGATAAGTCAGCAACTGCAAGCATTGCACACAATGGGACTGAACCAATTTGATTACAGTTGAAGTGTCAGTGTAAAAGAGAGAGAGTTGGTTTAGAAAAATAAGGTTGGATAAGTGCTTTCTGACATATGTTAAGAAATTTGGAAATTATCTCTAAGCATTGGGCTATCTCTGAAGACTGAGCAGCAAAAAAGCATAGTCAAGATGTGTTCCTTTGGCTGGGTAGGATAGTGTGCTCTTGTAGTTGTGTAACAAAAGCAACAAGAAGTAAGTTCACAAGTTCAAGGCCAGACTGGACTACCTAGTGATGTCAAGGCTAGTCAGGACTACATTGTGAAACCCTGTATCAAAAGCCATTTTTTTCTTTTACCCTTTAAAGCCACTACAGAATAAAAAGCAGAATACTAGTTTGGGATTAGTGATGGAAACAAAGATACAAGTTAAAAGGTTATTCCTAGTAGCACAATAGAGAAATGATGGCAAAAAGGTCAACAACTAGAAGAATAAGCTATTAAAGAGATATTTAGAAGTAACAAGGAGGTTGGAAAGATGTCTCAATGATTAAGAGCACTGGCTGCTCTTCCAGAGGTCCTGAGTTCAATTCCCAGCAACCACATAGTGTCTCACAACCATTTATGATGTGATCTGATGCACTTTTCTGGCATGCAGGTGTGCATGCTGATAGAGCAGTCATATACATAAAATAAATAAAAATCTTTTTAAAAAGAAGTTACAGTGAATAAGACCTAGTAATTGAAGATGAAGCAGAAAAAGAATGAATTCTAGATATATGGCACAGGGAACTGAATGGTTGGCCATCCCATTTACTTTTACTTAAAGAGAACATTCATTTTCACATAAAGAGTACATCTATTTTCACATAAAAAGTACAGTAAAAGGTGCAACTGTGGAAGGCTAGAGGGAAGAAAAAAGATGATTTTTTGCAAATGTTCACTATTTAATAGGGGTGGTGTATCCATTTGAAGATCTTCAATCACTAATAAAGTCAGTAATAAACTTGAGTTGGAATATAATCTGGGAGTTCTCATCATACAGAAAACTACACATGGATCTATAAAATAACATTATAACATTTCACACTGTTGCTGTAATAAAACACTGGCCAATAGCAACATAGGGAAAGAGTGTGTTTATTTTAGCTTCGACTCCCAAGCTGCAACCCATCATTAAAGAAAGTCAGGACAGGAACTCAAGGAAGGAATCAAAAGCTAGGATCCATGGAATAACAGTGAGTCCCTCCCTAGCTTGCTTGCAGGCTCATGCTTAGACAGATTTCTTGTATCACTCGGGATCACCTATCTACTGCTGAAGATAGCTACAGTGTCCTGAGCCATCCTAAAACAATTATAATCAAGACTTCCCCAGATCACAGAAAAAGCACCGTTTAAACTAAAAGTGTTAGCAAGTATATAGCTAGGTAGAATTTGTCTTAGCTATTCCCAGATTACAGAACAAAGCCAACATATTTTACAAAAACAAACAAGAAAAAAACACACAGAAGTGGATCTGAGAATCCAGAAGAGAAGAACAGAACTAGTAATAAATAAATCAATCAATTAGCATACACAGGCAAAGAGTATAGTCAAGAGCAGGAGCAGGAAGATAAAGTGGCAGGGAAACTGCACAAGAAAGGAGCCAAGTCAAATACCAAGGGAAGCTCGTCAGAACAACTGTTGATTTTTCAATCCACAAAAGCAAACTCCAAAGAATAAATGCCAACCTAACCTAATATACCTGGCAAAATTATCTATCATAACTAAAAGTGAAAGAAACATTTCTATGAGTAATGAAAGAGAAAGGATTTTATGAACACTAAGGCAGCCCTGCAGAGTATATTGGTGAAAGTACTTTGGCCTGAATGGGATGTTAAACACACTCAAGAGTACATGATGAGAAAAAGTAGACTAAAAAATCCCCAAACACTGAAAAATCAGTAAAATAACAGGAATCAATACATACTTTTCAACAATAACTCTGAAAATTATTAGTTTCAATCCCTACATCAAAATGGACTAGAAATCAGGATTCTTCCTTTTGTTGCCTCCAAGGAGGATGCTTAAATCTCACTCAAAAGTGGAAATAGAATAGGCACTGCAATGGTTAAAGAGTGGGAACAAGGTAAAAGAGTGAGCACAGAGAGATAAGTAATCTCCCATTGTGTAAACATGCCACAATTTCTTTACCCATTCTTCAGTTGAGGAATATCTAGGTTGTTTCCAGATTCTAGTTGTAACGAACAAAGCTGCTATAAACATAATTGAGCAAGTGTCATTACTGTATGGTGGAGCGTCTTTCAGGTACATAGATATGCCCAGGAGTAGTATAGCTGGATCTTGGGGTAGAGCTATTCTTTATTATTTTTGCCCTTTTCAGACCTCAGCAGGTATCAGGCATAAACACAGACAGGCAAAACACTCATATGCATAAAATAAAATCAACAAACAAAAAATTTTAAATGAACATAAAAGTTACCAAATTACCAAAAGAGAGAAAATCCAAATTAGTAAAATTAGAAATGAAAAGAGAAATATTAGCATGGACATCTAAGGAATTCAGAGAATCATAAAGCAATACTTTTAAAATGTATATACCTCACCAAACTAGAAAGTAGAAAAGAAATGGGAGAATTTTAGGTGATTATGATCTACCAAAGTTTAAAGAAAGATTGATTACATAATTTAAACCAACCCATAGTAAACAATGAGGTAGAAGCAATAAATAAAGATCTCCAAACTAAATACAGTCCAAGTCAAGGTGGATTCTGAACAAAATTCTACCAGACCTTCAAAAGAGAACTAACACTAATATTTCTCTAGTTATTCTGTAATTTATGAAAGAAAAGAATGTTTCCAAACTCCCTTTACAAAAGCGGTATTTCATTTTATTAATACCAAAATCAGATAAAGACCCTGCTGCAAAAGGAGAACTGTAGACAAATATGATCAATAAACAAAGACATAAGATGTCTCAATAAAATATTTGTAAGATGAATTCAAGAACACATCAAAAAGTTCATTTGCCATAATCAAGTTAGCTTTGTTCCAGAAATTCAGGGATGATTCACTTTACAGTAAATGCAATTCATCACATAAATGAACTCAATGATAAGAATCTTATGATTATCTTAATAGATGCATAAAATGGCTTTGACCAAATCTAACATCCCTCCTTGATGAGAGTCATATAGAGGCTAGAGATGGAGGAGACATCTATCAGCAAATTAAAGCTATCTTTGACAAATCTGCAGGCAACATGAAGCCAAATGAGGAGAAAAAAACTCAAAAGCATTCTAACTAAGATCAGGAGAAGATAATGGTGTCTATTCTTCTAATTTTATTCAATATAATGCTTTTAATTTCAACAAAGTATCAGTTTACAAATTTAACATACCAAAGTAAACAGCCTTCCTATAAACCAAAGTAAAAATGACAAATATTGGTGAGGATGTGGAGAACGGGGAAGCTTTATACATAATTGGTGGATCCTCAAAAAGCTAGAAATAGATCTACCACATGACTCATCTACACTACTTGACCATATACCCAAAGGACTCTAGACCTTATGACAGCAATATCTGCACATTTGAGTTCATTGCTGCTCTATTCATAAGATATAGGAAATGGTATCAGTCTAGATATCCATCACCTAATGAGTAAAAAGAGGAATGTGACACATATACACGATGAAAGTTTTTCAACTATAAAGAAAACTTGAACTATGAGAACTGCTACTAAATAGAAAAGAACTAGAAATATTCATCCTGAATGAAGCTACCCAGACCCAGGAAGACAAATGCCATATGTTGTTTCTCGTGTGTGGGTCTTAGCTCTATATCTTTAATTTCTGTATTTAACTGAGAGTACCTGTACAAGTCAAGAAGTTATAAAGGAGCTAGTATTGGGAGGAGGAATATTAATGAAGGGTGAATGAAATACAGGTGTTATGAAGGGAGAAAGAGGAATAATTTGGGGTGAAACTTAATTGTGCAGGGTGATAGGAGGGTAAGGTAGATGAAGGGCTAGGATTTACTTTACACTAAGGATTTTTGAATATAAAAACAAATGGAAGCTGTTGTATAAGCTTACTAAAAATAAAAATAATAATTTAAATAAATGTATCATACAAAGGAGAATAATGCTCTTCTCACTATCCATTAGTTATTTAAAAATTTCTAGTACTGCAAATGGGATAACTACTTTTGAGTTGTTAGGGGCATAACAAAGACTTACAAAATAACACAGGTTATTACCATTATTCTTGGTCTCCCATTAGAACTTGATGGTAAGTTCCTATTACTGAAGATGCCATACACGTTGGTCAAAGGACATGTAGAAATCAAACTGATACTGCCCTGAGTTTTCTTTTCTGCTGGAAGGAGCTGTGCAGATTTCTGGGGAAGTGTGGTGGTTTGGGTGAGAATGTCCCCCATGGGCTCAGATATTTGAACCTTGTCTCCAATTGGTGGCACTCTTTGAGGAGGTTATTAAACCTTGGAAGATGGAACCTTGCTCAAGAAAAGGAATCGCTTAGAGTGATATTTCAGTGTTTATAGTCTTACCACGCTTCTGCTTTATACTTGTGTTTGAAGATATAAGCTTTCAGCATCTTGTTCCTATTGCCATGTCCTCCGCTTGCTACCATGCCTTGCTTCACCTTGCCATGATGAGTGTTATTACTCTAGAGCCCTGGGTCAAAATAAACTATTTCTCTTTTTATAATATTTTAATTTTTTACATATACATTTATATTATTACACATATATACAATAAACTACATACAGCAAGAACCATGACATAATCAGGAATCATATTAATGCTACATTCCTAGTGTTTGGGATATTTGTATTTGGGTCTGCAGAGGCCTGGCTCATGAATAAATACTTTAAGAACTGGGCTGGAGGCCATTTTTGTGATATTTTGCAAAATAATCTGGTTCCTGTCTGTGCATGCTCTGAGAACCTGCCCGAGACTGAATTTGAAGGTAATAGATTTTGGCAGAAGAATTTCAAGACAGCAAACATTGAATCTGTGACATGATTGTTATTGATTTCCTTTATGAAGGTTCACAGTGAAAAAGAGTACAGGAGATGGGAAGAAATACAAAATGTACAGGTTAAAGATAAAAAAAGAGCACGATAAATCTTAATATTGCAGTCAAGGCTCATGCTGAAAGAGATAAGTAGATTAGTGCAATTAAGGGGAAGCCTCCTGCTTTGCACCAAAATAAAGGGAAGGATGCCCTCAAGGCAAGCCCTTACACAAATAAGCTCCTAGTCTATGGGTGAAAGTGGCCTCAGGAGTTCTGTGCTCCTAGAAAGCAGCTGTATACAAATGGCTGCTGAGAATGTGACTCAACTGGGCCATGGCTCAAGTCATACTGGCAATGTATTCCACTTGGTGCTGATTTTAGAGACAGAAAGGATGCAAAAGTGAAGGGGTTATAGATAGTTCTCTGTAGTTTCAGAGAGCTAAGATCAGGCAGTGTATTACAAGATAGTCCCTACATTGAAGGCCCGAGAAGGCAGGAGACCCTGAGATGCCATCACATCAAGCTGTAAAAGTGAAGCCTGGAAGGCAGTGGAAAACCCAAGATGTTGAGGACTCCAGAAATATGGGATTTCTGGCCAGGAGAGTTGCATAGAGGGGGTGGAGCCAGTCCAAAAGAGGGATGTTTACTGCAGGCAGCAAATCTTGAGGGAATGAGCCATGTATGCTCTTGGAAACTAAATCCCAGACACTAGTTATTAAACTATGGGATTTGGTATTTGCACTGATGAGTGCTGGTATTGCTTTGGTCCAGTATTTCTTCACTGTGTTCCCATCCTTTTAATTTGAAATTATAATGCATGTTCTGTGCCATCACATGTTGGAAGTCATTTGTCATATTTTTACTTCACATGACTGACAAGTAACTTGAGTCTAAAAAGAGACCTTAGACTTAGGACATTTAAATAGTGTTGATACTATGAGACTGTGGGTACTTTGGAAGTTGATCTGAACGCATTATGAATTATGATATAGCTAAAAGTCTATGGGACCCAGGGAGTGGAATGTGGAAGTTCGAATGAGAATGTCCCCATTGGTTCAGATATTTAAACACCTCATCCCCAGTTGGTGAGACTTTTTAGAGAGATTGGAGAACCTTCAGGAAGTAAATCCTTGCTGGAGGAAGTACATTACTATGTGTGGGCTTTAAGTGTTTATTGTCTCTGCACACTTCTAGTTCACTTTCTCTGCTTCATGCTTGTGTTTGCAGATGGGAGCTCTCAGCTTCCTGCTCCTGTGGCCATCCTGCTGCTTGCTGCCATGCTGCCATGCTGCCATGCTGCCTGCTACCTTGCCATAGTGAAGTTCTCCCTCTGGAACTGTAAGCCAAAGTAAACTTTTTTCTCTAAGTTGCCTTTGGTCATGGTGTTTTATCAGAGCAACAGAAAAATAACTAATAGAGGGATTAAAAGACCATTAACGATTTTATCCAGCCTTGAATTCTGTGAACAACAATGACTAGCCTGACAAGATATGCCCATTGGTGAAATAATGATATGGCTCCTATGGTGGTAACTAACTGATTCCTGATGGACTTCAAGCTTACTATATAGTAGGTAGAACATGCTTAGTACTGTAAACCTGGCCAAAAGCCTGTGGCTGAGAAGGACATAGTAAAATTATTTTGCAAAGCATAAAACTATTTTGCATACATAGAATCAAAATCCCTTATAAATATTCATCTTTATACTCTTATATTTATAATATGTAGACATTAGTACAGCTCTTAGCCCCCACCATAGAAGCTTCTTTTGCCATGGATGGACACTAAAACAGAGACTCACAACTAGTACAAGTGCAGAGGAATGTAACTATAGAGTTCTTACCTCTAAAGCTGCTCTCATACCACACACACACACACACACACACACACACACACACACACACACACACACATCATTTACTATTTGAAATTTTTATACATGTATGCAATCTTTTTGAGTCACTGTATGCTCCACATCCATATGTATATGGATACCACTTATTGGACTCAGTGACCTACTAGGTTTTAAAAATTCAGGATTTAATTTGAAGGAAAAAACACACATGCATTCAAAGACTTCTAATGAAAACTTCAAGAACTAGACACTAGACTATATTTTCCACTTCAAGCTTCAGTATTAGCACTTCAAATATCCTGTGGTTCTGAGACAGCCTACATATGAATACAAAAAACAAATAAGGCAAACTACCTTGTTTTTCTGTGGGGAAAAGTTGGAATGTAGGAGTATGTGTTCATATATGTACAAGTTTGTGTAGGTTCATTTATACATTGTGTGTGTGTGTGTGTGTGTGTGTGTGTGTGTGTGTGTGTGTGTGTGTGTGTGTGTACAGGTGTAAATGCATACCTAAACAAAAGTCAACCTTGAATGTCATTTCTCAGGAATTAGCCACCCTGGTTTTTGAGACAGGCTCTCTCATTGCTGCGGAACTTGATGAATAAGCCAGGTTGTGTGGCTAGTGAATCTAGTGATCCACTTGCCTCTCCTTTCCTTGGGCTGATTTTATAAGGCTGTGCCACCATGCCTATCTTTAAAAATAATTTCACTAATTCTTTAAGAATTTCTTTCAATGTCTTTTCAACATATTAATGCCACACTCCTTTCCTTAACCCCAGCCAGATCTCATCCTACCTTCCTACCTTCTCCCAATGTCATGTCCTTTTTTTTAATAACCACTGAGCCCAATTTGTATTCTCCCATATACTCATGGGTTCGGCCACATCCACTAGAGCATAGTCAACCTTTCAATGGCAATTCCCTTAAAGAAAACTGACTTTCTCTTCCGAAAACAAATCAAATGTCAATATTCTTCAGTTAGGGTTAGAACCTAATGGGTCCTTTTCCTCTCCTTGCCAAATGTTGACTGGCTTGATATTGTGTGGCCCTTGTATGTACAACCAAGGCCACTTTGAGTTTATGAGTGCAGGAGTATGATCATCATTCCCAGCTTTTTAGATGTGCATTCTTAAGATCAAATGTGTGTCCTTGTTCATGTATGGGCAAGCACTTTAATGGCAGAGCTATACTTCCCACCCCTAACTTCTTGCTACTTTCTGGCTCTCTTACACTGCTCTGCCTATCAAAATATTTTCAAGTCAACTGTGAAACATCATCTTCTTTCAAAATTCATTCTGACCCTGTGCTCCTATGCGTCATTGTGGCAAATACTGATCACCTGTAACTTAACACATCCTCTGAAGAACTTTGCTTTTAGTGCCCTACTAAAACTACAAGCTCCCCTAAAGCAGCAGCTATGGATGGACTTACCTATCAGCCTATTCCTAGAACAGACTTTCTACTCAGCAAAAAGCATAAAGCAGACTTGGAATTCAGTTTGCCTCTTGAGCTGTTAAGGCAGCAGAACAAAGACCTACAGTCTGTTATCCGTGGCATGTGTTTTGCAAAGGATTTTCCTTCTTAGGCATTTTGCTATGGTTACTGGGTTAGAACGGGGAAATGTCAATATTTTAGTTTCAGGACAGCACGAAAAACAAGCAAATGCCACAGAAAGCAAGCAACATTAGGCACTATGCTCAGTAATCTGGGACCTTTGTTACAAACTCTCAAACCCCAGCATGGGCCTGGCCTTGAAAGTGACCGTTTCACACTGAGAGGCACTCATTTTTAAAGAAGGTCACTTTTGAGGTTATACCTAGTGAATTGTATTGCCTTAATGGGGACAATATAAAAATCATACATTTTCTAAACAAGGGCTTATGGGAATGACTTTGCCTTGACTTGTGGTAAATTTACCCTGGAAAGAAAGCAGGGAAACATAGCTAAGAGTTTCATTAAGCTGTAAAAATTGATGGAGCCAATTATCTCCCTCCTGAAACTCAGCCAATACATGAAGAAGAAAAGAAATGGTTTGGTGGTTTGGAAATAGAGATGGGGCCTGATAGAGGACTATGGTGGCATCCAGGCAGTCCCTGATGTTCACAAGACTTTACAGAGAAGTGGTTTTTCTAGAACAAATTCAAACAAAATCAGCCATATTTCATTAAGCAGTTTTGTTTCTGCACGCCTTTATATGTTGAGTCCAATTGTGAGAGTTGAATACAAATACAATCTTCCTGGTTTTCCCTCCAGAGAAACTTTCACTGTAGTTGGTGGAACCAAGACGAACACAAATGAAATAAGAAAAGAATATGTAGAAGCTGAAATGATCTAGTAGAAACCAAGGTAAAGTGTAAACTAACTTCAAGTATTCAGCATATAAGTAGGTAAAGAATCACTTTTTGTTGAGTATGTATGTTCAGATGTGGTGTCCACTGTGTCTGCTGAAGAGGTAGTGATGCAATAACCCAGGAAATAGAGTTTTACCCTAAGGAAATACATAAGCTAAATTTCCTGTGGAAAATGAGCATTGTCTTAAGTTTATAATCAATGAGTACAGGCACAAAAGGACATGTACATATGGTAAGAAGGGGAAAATCAGGACATTCAGACCACTGAGTTTTCATAAGCAGTCCTGGGGTGGAGTTGAGGAACAAGCACACAGAGGTCATCCATGGGAAAAGAGATGGAGAAAAACACTGCAACTAATTGAAATAGGGCTTTAAAGTCCATAGTTAAAAAACATAAATAAAAAATAAATAAAGTCCATAGTTAATGTCACTCTTTCCAAGAAAAGACTGAAAACTATCCTCCAGTGAAGAAGAGACAGGGCTACTTACTTGAAGCACTTCCATTCCATTCAGCACTGCAGCCATACTGCAGCCAACTAAGGAAGAGAAACTAAACAAAAGGCATCCAGGCTAGAAACAGTAGAATGATATTCATTCCCAAAGGACCCTTAAATATGATATGAAAAGTACAGACAAAATTAAATAAATAATTTGGACTTTATCAAAATGTTTAAATGTTGTTATTTAAAAGACACAAAGGTAAAAAGAATAATTTTTATGTTATGTGATGTTTATTAAATGAGCAATGGTGGGGGAAGGAAAGGGGGAGCGGTACCCCAGAGAGACAGAGACAGAAGAAGAATGAAAAGAAGAGAGAGGAGAGAGAGAGAGAGGTTAGAAAGAGCAAGAATCATCTTTAATATAGAAAACACTGAAGAATTCTCCTAATGCCTGTTAGAACTAATAAAGAAATCCACTAAGTTTGCAGAATAAAAACTCATATGCAAAACTAACCTGATTTTTGTATAATTGGGGAAAAGCCTGCAATGTATCTGCAATAACATCAGAAAGAACAAAATACTTATGGGTTAATTTTATAACAAAGGTCGCATTTTACTCAAAAACATCAATAATTATTGAAATAACCTAAAACTCTTAAGTAGAAAAAAGACTCATGTTCATGGTTTAGAAAGCATAGGGTTCTAATGACATTTTGTACGTTGGTGCTCAGAGTCAACATATCCCTGTCCGAATCCCAGCTGACTTCTGTATAGAAACTGACAAAGTGATTCTAAAATTCACATGGAATTACAAGGTTCCCCAAATAAGAAAACAAGAGAAAGTTTTGATAAAGAAAAGTAAATTTGTTTGTCTCATGTTTCCTTACTTCAAGTTTTACTGAAAAGCAATGACAATTGGACTATCAGATTACTATCGAAGGACAGACATATTGCTCAATCGAACTGAGTTGTGAGCCCAGAGATAAAGCTATGTGCTTACAACCAACTGATTTTCAACAAAAGTGGCCATACTATTTAATGGAGAAACATATCAGTTGAATCTTTACCCTATATCCAACACAGAAATATTAACTCAAAGTGGATCAAACTCCCAAATTTAAAAGATAAGACTACAGCATTCTTAAAAGAAATTATAGGACTGGAGATAGTGCAGCAGTTAAGAGTACTGATTGCTCTTCCAGAGGACACGGGTTCAATTCCCAGCACCCACATGACAGCTCCCAACTGTCTGTAACTCCAGTTCCAATGAGATCCAACACCTTCACACAGACACAATTGCACATAAAAAATAAAGAGAAATCTTTTTAAAAAAAAAAAGAAAATATAAAGGTAAAATGTTTACAAACTTAGATCGAAGGAAAAAAACTTGACAGAAGAGTATAAGTGGGAAAAATCCAGAAAATTTGGACTTCATCAAAATTTAAAACTGTTGTATTCAAAAGGCATGCAAGACCAGGTATAGTGGCAAACTGAGACACTTGGGAGGTAAATGCAAGTGGATCTCTCTAAGTTTGAGGCCACTCTCATCTATATAGGCAAATTCCACACCATTCAGGGATATGAAGTGAAATTGGTCTTTAAAAATAGACATAAAAACAGGATCAATAGAATTGGAGAATATATTTCCAAGCATGAATCTGATGAGAGGTATATCCAGAATGTGGGAAAAAAAAGCAACTCAACAATAAAAAGCAAGCAAATTTAAATTAAAAGTATGTTTGAAAGACCCAGAAAGGCATTTCTCCAATATATGCAAATTACCAATAGAACATAAAGAGACTCTCCACCATTAGTTATTAGTGAAATGCAAATCAAAATCATGATGCAATAATACTTTATACTGACTGTGATGACTCTAATAAATAAGGTAAAGAATAAACAATATCAGGATGATGTACAGAAGCTTAAACTCTCCACTCATGTCTGGCAGGAATGTGAATAGTAGTCAGTATGAAAAATTATATAAAATGTCTTCAAATGATAATACAGACCTATCACAAAACCCAGAACTGTCTTTCCTAGTTATGCATAAAAGAGAGATAAAATATATGTCCATATGAAAGCTTTCAGATGAGTAATCTTAGTAGCAGTATCCATAATAGACAGCTCTGACATGGAAACAGCTCAAATATCAACTAATGACAAGTACAGTATTGTCTCTGTAGTGAAATTTCATTTAGCCATGCAAATATAAAGTACTTCTACATGTTATAACATTTATTAACCTTAATTTTTTTTCTAAATGGAAGAACTGTCATAATTGATCATATATTGCATGATTATATTTGTATATAGTGTCCATTGGAAGTGTATTTCTAGACCATAAGCTGGATTGATGGTTGCTTAGAGCTAAAACAGGGAGTAGAAAAATTGGGAGGATGTAATAATTGTATGGGACTTCTATCAAGAAAAGAAAACTCTGAAATTACATTGTATAATACTGTGACTATACTACAACCCACAGACAGATCTTATCATTTTAACAGATAAATTATTATAAGTGTTAGTTACATTTCAACAAAGCTATTGTCATGGGTTTAACTATGTCTCCCACAAACTGTTCATTCGGAAATAAGGTATTTAAAGTTGTACTCATGTTAAGGCAAAATCATTATCTCGATTTCTATTCCACTACGTCTGGACTCAATATGAATGCCATTTGACACCAGAGGAAGGAAAAGGACTGTTGAAGTGCAAACCGTGGAACACCAGGGACCAAAGATCACTCCTAAAATCTAGAAAGGATTGGCCCCATAGTCCAGAGGGAAATGTAGCTACGCTAACACCTTGATTTTAGAATGATAAATTCCAAAAATCAGAGGCAACCTCTACTGTTTTAAAACATACAGTTCACGACATTCTGTTAAAGTACCCCTAAGAGACAATTACAACATTGTGTGTGTGTGTGTGTGTGTGTGTGTGTGTGTGTGTGTGTGTGTGTGTGGTGCTAGGGATCAAAACTGAGGACTTGTATATACTAGGCCAGTACCTGACCAGTGAACCATACCCTCAACCCTAAAAACACAACCTTGAAAAAAGAAAGTCAAACAACAAAATAAGTTTTACTTTGTATGAACTGTCAGACGTAACACCGAGCTAAGAGTTAAGATTCTCTCCCAACTCTGCTCTGCCCCAACTCAAGACATCAGCTCTCTAAGTTTTCTCTTTTATATAATACACAGATGACTTGCATGATCACTAGTGCTCCCTTGAAGATGATGTTCTCCCCAATTAACCAGACTCATTTAAAATTCTGAAAATGTAGCACGGGACCCCAAAGTGAAGTAGCTCATCAATGAGCTCCTTCCTTCTGGATACTCTTTTGCTCATCTTGGATTCTCACTGGAATTGAATTTAGTCCATTTCTTCTTAGCTCTTGTGATAGCATGATGTCACTCCCCAAGATATATATATATATACTACTTGCTGAGAAACACAACAACTATGAGTTAAGTGTCATTGTATTTCCATTCTACTCTGTAAATGTGTTTTTATGAAACCTATAAGATGGCAACAACTAAGCTTCATTTAATCCAAAAGGAGAAAAAACAGCATTGTCTCAGTTCTTGCCTTTTCGTTCAAAGATGCTTTGTGCAGTTTGTAAACTATTGGTTTGATATAAATAAAAGAAATCCCATGCTGATCTTCTTTGTTATTAAAAATGTATGACATAGCAAGTGTTCACAAAGTCGTCCTTTCCATGTTTTGTAAGATCACATACATAATGCTACACTTTTTTCGTTATGTTTCATTTCTTTTTAATCTTCCTTTTTATTCTCATTTTATACTTCTGCTTGCAAGAAAAGTCACTTGACCTTATTGACACTGCATTGTAGCTCAAGAAATGGAGTCTACATTAGTTCTGCAGATGCTATAAAAATGTCTTTTCTTTAACACGGCGCCATGTGAAGTTTAAATTAACTTCCCAAATCACCACAAACCAGCTGAGTGTTTTTTTTCACTGACTGAATATTCAGGAAGCAGTTTTATATTTAGCTTCAGAGTAATGAACTCTTCTATCCTAAGTGCCAATCATTGGCTTTTTGGCAACTCATTATGCAGAATGCCAAAGATAAAACAACAAAACAAAATAGTCCTACAAAGAAATGACTATTAGATTGACAATAGAGGCCCAATTGAAATGGAATGATAGCTTCAAAGAGATGAGAAAAAAAATACTGCTACCCTTGAAGCTTGTTCCTGGCTAAACAATCATTAAGAAATGAGAATAAATAATAGGCAGTTTCTGATAAACAAGACTTAAGAGTGTTTTCCATTCACAGACCTTTGTTGAAAAACAATGAAAATATGTACCTCTGTAAGAAGCAACTCATGATTTCAGAAAGAACATTCAGGGCACAAGAAACATTCGTTAGCAGAGAAAATGAAGACCATGTTTTCAAATAGAAAAAGCACCGAGTTTTAAAATAAGCAGTGCGAACAATCATGAATAGCTTAATGATAAAATTAATATACTAGGCAGTAACGTGAAAAGAGGCAGTGATGATTTCTTTACAATATTCAGAAAAATAGATTTTTATGCCCAGCATGGTGGCACTTCCAGCATTTGGGAGGCTTAAGCAGGAGAAAGTGGTTGATCATGAGTTTGAGGCCAGCCTAGTCTCTATAGCAAGGCATTGTCTCGAAAATAGCTATCAGATTTTTTAAGACATATTAGTTCTATGATTTCCAAGTTAAAAGGAGGTACCCAAAGAGAAGACATAAAATGTTCGACTTCCAAACAAGTATATGGTAGAAATAATAACAAAGAAACCTTAACCAATAACAAGAACCCTCACTAGCAGTTTCTCAAAGGATCCAACAGTTACCATCTGGCCCAGCAATTGGAGGCCCAGCCACATAGCCAAGAGAATGGAAAGCACAGGCCTACAGAAAATGTGCACGCAAGTGTTCATAGCCACAGTAGTGACACTGACCAAAGGGGACAAACAATTGAAACACCAATCAATTGATGAACAGGTCATTCCATGTGATGGAATACAATTTGTCCACAAAAGGTATGGATGTGATCCATGCTACACAGATGAACCATGAAAACATAATGCTAACTAAAAGAAGCCACACATTAGGGACTACATTTTTAAAGCAATTTTTTCTTAGTCTTTAACAAATGAGAAAATCATTTGCATACCAAATGATTGCTTTAAAATAAATTATGATTTACTACCAGTGAATGTTTGGTTTATATACCTTTTTAATTTTCTGAGGATTATATAGTGAGTACATTGTATTTGTCTCATTTCAACCCCTCCCTTGCATTTCCACTTTTATGACTAGGCCAGAAGAGGCAAATTCATAGATACAGAAAGGAGATGAGTGATTTTAAGAGGTTAGCAAAGGGGAGGAATTGGTGGGAATTGCTGCTGTGGATAGGGATGTTTTAAAATTAGACTGTAAAGAATAATCTGACGTTTGAATTCTATACCACTGTATCTAGAATTAAACTTATTTTGCATCTATATACAAAATTCTATATCAGTGAATTAAAAATAACCTTGTGAGTGAAAGTTGAAGCATTAAGTTGAGAAGTAGAATAACTAATCTACTTTTTGTCCTATCTTCCCTATATATTTCTATATTCCTCCCTTCTTTCTTTTCAACCCCTATCTCTAAACCTAAGAATGTAAGATAAAGGGAAAGAGAGCCATCTCTGGGTTTAACCTTGTTTCTCTCTAAATAGGACCTATAATAACTTGTAAGCGACTCCAATTAATAATAACCCTCTATAGGCCAAGAGAACAACCAAAAACCTACCTGACTCCCCTTAAAGGAAATGCGGCACTGATGTTCTCTTAAGATTTCTTCTGGCTGATTTGGGATGAATAATATTTTTGTAGGGGCCCAAACAAAATTGGGGAAATGGTTAAACAAGCTAGGAATAGTATTTGTGGTCCAATTTCTAATGTTGAGAAATTCCAGGCTTAATTAGAGCCCTGTGTGGGACAGTCTGAAATGCTGGGCCAATTGAGATCAGAAGCTTTCTTCAAAGGTGTCCTGGGAGCTGTCCTGTTCTGATGGGGAAGAGCAACTGAAGCACTTGGTGCTGGAACATGAGGGATACAGGATGTCAGTGTCCAGCATGCTGAGAGGAATGAATCCTGATCCAGCGTCAGTGTCTGGTTCTTTTGTTCTGAAAGCATGTAATTTCTCACAAGCATTATACAGTCCTAAAATTTTAAGTGTATAAGATGTATGTGATGCACAGAACAATTAAGGCTGGTTTTCTGCTCTTTGTATGAGCAGGAAAAAAAAGACATCTGTAAATCTTCATTTATGTCATATGAAGAATGGCATCTAATAGTAATTCATAGGGGTTCTGTAGCCAACATGGAGCATTATCTATGCCTAGACATCTATGTCTTAGCCAGTCTCAGAGCTAGTCCCATAGAGTGGGATTAGCAATGTAAGTTACCTGTTTGTTCTGCTGTTTAAATTCTTTACATCCTGACTGTATCCTCCTCCCTCCTCCTCTCCTGATCCCCGCTCCCTCCCTCCCTTAGTCCTCAGAAAGGGGAGCCCTCCTCCCCTAACATATGACCTCAGCCTATCAAGTCTCATCTGTACTACCTGTAACCTCTTCCTCTGTAGCCTGGCAAGGCTATCCTGCCAGGGGGAAGTGATCTAAGTTTGGTGGCCAGAGTTCATGTCTGAAGTAGTCCCTACTCTCCACACATGGGACCCACAAGGAGACTGTGATACCACATCTATACATTATATATATAATGTGTATATATGTATACTCTCTATATATTCATATATATATTTCTACTCTAATATGAGGTATTGTACCCATATAACTCAATTATAAAGCAAGGTTTACTTCCAATACTTTGGAAGTGCTATTGCAGGCAGTTTAGGATAAATAAGTAATACAAGTTAATTGTTAGTTGATCAAATCATGGTCATGTCAATTACTAGTCGACATTTATCGCAAGAATATACATCTTAGGTGCAGCAGATAGATATGATTCTACAGATGGTTAGAAAGGGTCTTCAAAAACTTATTTTAATGACTCACTAACAATGTGGCAGATTAACTCCTGGCAACACCCAGCCTACCTCAAAGAGGATGGTGAGTATCAAAGAACCTCCTTATGGAGAAGGCTTCTAATGCGGCAAACAAACCACTAGGCAAAAACGTCCTCACTTCTTCCACAGACAGAATTCTGCCTAAAAATGGGCAAGCTTGGATGCAGGCAGAGTCAATGGCCAAACTCTGCCAAGACAGGGTAAGCAAGTCCTCAATAGTTCCTGCCTCACATATATGTCTGTCAGATATATTGGGTCAGAAGGCTGAAGAAGATGCTCCAACATTATAGAGAGTTTTGGGTGACTATTCAGGTAACAAACTGTCTCTGTCATCTTCTCATTTGGAAAGCTACTAACCTACACTCCCGGCATACTCAGGTAACCAAGTTTACTCCTTCTCAAGTCTCTGATGGAGTTAAAGACCAGGTAGCTCAGTTTTACAACAAAGCTTAGTTGTTTAGTACTTAAGATATTTTTAGGTCTAGATAGATGTTTTAAGTTGATAATGACAATATGTGATGGACGTTGATTTATATTCAGAATTTTAGGTGCACCAAGATAGGAAAGTTGTCTTCTTCAAGGCTGCCAAATACAAATAGTCAAAACACTAAGAATGTAACATTTATATGATTCCTGATTGTGTCATGGTTCTTCTTGCTATAGGTTGTTTATTGTATATATGTGTAATAATATAAATATATGTAAAAATAAAAATGTTTAATTAATAAAAATCAAAAAATAAAATAAACTTAGAATGTGGTGATATTATCAGACTTGCAGGGTGTCATAACCTGTATCCCAAGTCAAGTCTGCCTACCTGTTCTCAATAAGCAAATAAAAATAGCTAAGCTAAAGGTGAGGAAAAAAGGATTTATTCAATGAGACCACAATAGGAAGAGGAATACAACAATCCAGCAAATCTTTCAAGTCCGTCTTTGGGGTCAGGAAATGAGATCAAAATTTAAACAGAGGGTAAAGAATCTAAGCAGTCTTAATCAACATGTGGTCCTGCTCAACATTAGCTCATCATTATTTGTAAATCAGACTCACCCTATGATGATAGAAGCTTTAAATCACCAGGAGACAAATTCCCCCCTCTAGTTGGCATGGTCACCTTCTCCTAGCATGAGATTCCTGGAAAAATTACCCTTTCATTGAGGCTCATTGTTTCAGTAGTCTAATAGACTCAAAGGCATGATGTCTCTTTAGAATATCTTCATTTCTGCCAGTCCAGTTATAATGATGGCTATTCTACTTTGTGAATATAACAAAGCCACCACCTTTTAAGTGTTAAAAGTTAAAAATGCTGTAGTATGTTAATTACATGAAAATATGTTATTTTTTAAAGGAAAGCTTAGAGTGATGTAACACTCTTGAGTTCAAATCCCAGGACCACAACTAATTCACTAATTAATGAGTCCAAATATGTCAGTAATCACAATAAATTAAAATGCAATAAATTTAGCAGTAAATGACAAAATTTTCAAAAATGTATAATGCATATATAATACAATCCAGGAGCTGGTGAGATGGCTCAGTAGATAAAGGTGTTTGATGTTTGATGGTACAAACCTGATGATCAGAGTTAACTTCCTGAAATGTTCATAAAGACGGAAAGTGAGAAACAACTCCACAAAATTGGCCTCTGATGTCAACACAGAGAGAGAGAGAGAGAGAGAGAGAGAGAGAGAGAGAGAGAGAGAAGAGAGAAGAGAGAAGAGAGACAGACAGAGACAGACAGAAAGACAGATACACCTCTCTCTCTCTCTCTCTCTCTCTCTCTCTCTCTCTCTCACACACACACACACACACACACACACACGCCAAGTAATAATTTAAAAATCAAAGAAAATTACATTAAAGTTTAATTCTATCCACTCATTTGATAAGTCTCATTCATACCTCCATAATAAAAAAAATGAAAAAATAAAAATCTAATTTATGATCATTAGTGTAAAATGCTAAATCAATTATTAGCAAACTAAGTCCATCAATATACTATATTTTTTTAATTATTGTGGCCAATGTGGTTTATGTCTGTCTATAGTTTAATTGGAAAATTCACATGGTTCACAAAATTAAATGTTAAGGGAAGAAAATACATCAAATCTCAGTAGGCATGGAAAAAACATTTGACAAAATACAACACTCATTCACATGATAAAATAAAAAAAAAAAAGACTCCTCTTAGCCAACTTAGAATGAAAAGTAACCGTCTTAAGTTGACAACAGGCACCAAGAGCTTGCTATGAATATCAATCATAGTTGATAGTGAAACAGTACAACCACACCCATTTGAATCAGAAAACAAAGCCAAAGACCTCCATCACTATTTATAGCCAATATATTTCATCGTTAAATGTCAGACTATAAGGTTGAAAACAAAAATAAATAGAACACCATAAAGAGATGAATAAAACTTGCATTTCTTACAGTTTGATTCTATTTTTAAATTTTTATTTATTCACTTTACACCCTGGTCATAGCCCATCTCTCCTCACCTCCCAGTCCCACCCTCCCTCCTACTCCTTATCCCCCTCCCCTTTCCTCAGAAAAAGGGATGTTCCTCCAGTTATAATGATGGCATATTATATACACATTATACATTTTTGAAATTTTTGTCATTTACTGTTAAATTTATTGCATTTTTATTTATTGTGATTACTCCCCTTCCCCCTCCCCTATTCCTCAAAGGAAGCCTCCCTTCCCATCCACCCCAACTCATCAAATCCTCTCCTGTGGCCTAGCAAGGCAGTCACACCAGTGCAAAGTAATTGAAAAGCTGGCAAGAGAGCCCATTGTCAGGGAGAGCCTCGCTCCCCTTACTAGGGGATGGCCCTCAGCTACATCCCTGTAGGGGGCCTAGGTCCAATCCATGCATGGTCCTTGAGACTCCAAAGACCCCTCTAGGCCCTGGTTAGTTGGCTCTGTTAGTCTTCTTGTAATGTTCCTGTCACCTCCATGTGCTTTTCTCCTTCCTCCCACTTTTCCACAAGGCTCTCTACACATCACCTGTGAAGCTCAGCATCTGTTTCAAGGCACTGCTGAGTGGAGCCTCTCAGAAGACATTTCTGCTTGACTCCTGTCTGCAAGCATAGCAGAATGTCATTAATAGCGTCAGGTGTTGGTTCTCTCCCAAGGGGTGGGTCTTGGGTTGGGCCAGGCATTGGTTGGACATTCCCTCAATCTCTACTCTATTTTTTCTATCTTTATCCCTGCACATCTTGTAGGCAGGGTGAATTTTGAGTTGAAGTTTTGTAGAAAACTTATCTAGTTAAAGGGTGTCCTCTTCAGTCTTTATGGCCCCTACTACTAAGAATCTGTTAGAATCCCTCTCATATCTCCCCTGCCAGGAGCCTACCCTGACTTAGGTCTCCAGCTTGTCACAAAGATGCCCTGCCCACAGTATCTATTTTCTCTACAGGCCTTTTATCTTCATGCCCCCACTCTCCCCAGGTCTGATCTTCACTCTCATAACTTTCTGTGTTTTCTCTCCTACTTTGTTCCCTCTCTTCAATCACTACCTCTGTCTATTCTATTTCCACTTCTAAGTGAGATTTACGCCTCCTCCCTTGGATCTTCTTTGTTACTTGTCTTCTTTGGTCCTGTGCTTTGTAGTATGTTTATCCTGTACTATATGACTAAAATCCACTTATAAGTAAGTACATACCATGTGTGTCATTTGTCTGGGTTACCTCCCTCAGGATGATATTTTCTAGTTCCATCCAATGGCCTGCACATTTCAAGATTTCATTGTTTTTAATAGCTGTGTAGTATCCCATTGTGTAAATGTACCACAGCTTCTTTATCCATTCTTCAGCTGAGGGACATCTAGGTTGTTTCCTGATTCTGGCTATTATGAATAAGGCTGCTATGAACATAGCTGAGCAAGTGTTCTTAGTGCATGGTGGAGTGTCTTTTGGGTATATACCCTGGGGTGGTATAGCTGAGCCTGAGGTAGCACTCTCCCAATTCCCATTTTTCTGAGATAGCACCAGATAGATTTCCAAAGTGGCTGTACTAGTTTGCATTCCCACCAGCAATGGAGGAGTGTTCCTCTCTCCCCACATCCTCGCCAGCATGTGGTGTCACTTGAGTTTTTGATCTTAGCCACTCTGATGGGTATAAGATGAAATCTCAGAGTTGTTTTGATTTGCATTTCCCTGATGACTAAAGACATTGAGCTTTTCTTTGTTTCTCGGTCATTCAAGATTCCTCTGTTGAGAATTCTCTGCATACCTCTGTGCCTCATTTTTTAATTGGGCTATTTTGGGTTTTGGTGTTTAAAGTTTTGATCTCCTTATATATTTTGACTATTAGCCTTTTGTTGGATGTAGGATTGGTGAAGATCTCTTGCCAGTCTGCAGACGGTCCTTTCATTCTTTGGCCTTACAGAGCTTCTCTGCCTCATGAGGTCCTATTCATTAATCATTGATCTTAGAGCCTTAGCTGTTGGTGTTCTGTTCAGGAAGTTGTCTACTGTGCCAATGTGTCCAAGGCTCTTCCATTTTCTCCATGCTTGGAACCCAGTGGACAGTGTTGGTGGCAAATTAAGATCTCCCGCCCCCCTCTCTTTCTTGCACGCATGTGCGCAAGTACGCGCGCATGCTCTCTCCTTCCCTCATTCTTCCTCTTTCCCTTTTCTTCTCTTCTTTCCTTTCTCCCTCTCTTCCTATGTCTATCTCAACCTTTTCCTTGTTACTGTGAGCTGAGCAGTTTCACTCTACCATACCTTCCTTGCCATGATGCTCTCTACCAAACCGCAGGCCCGAAAGGAATGGAGACTAGTAACCAGGGACTGGAATCTCTGAGACTGTGAGCCAAAAAAAAAAAAAAAAAAACCTTTCCTACTTCAGGTTTATCTTCTCAAGTACTCTCTCAGAGCAGCAAAAGGCTGCTTAACATACCATCTGTACAAAAAATGGCACAAATAACCATTTTAGCAATGTATCTGGATAGCAAATCAATATACAAAAAGTTTCATCAATAATCACCAACTGTATTAGTTTTGAAACAATATAGGTTAGCATATTTTCCTATAAATCATTAGACAGAAAAACCTTTAGGCTGCACATATCAAGGAGGAAAGGTGGGTGTTGTGGTGTGAAATTTCCATAACACAGGAGAAACTCCTGTCCTTTCCCACACTTTGTTCCTGGAGTGTATGGTCTCGGGCTATGTACCTTCTGTTAGAGTCATTCTCCAGACAAAGCACTAGTGTCCAAAGGGCAAGGTGACTGTGTCCATTTTGATCACTCTGTTAAATGGGAAGGGTCAAATGGTCTTGGGAGAAGATGAGAGAACAGTGTAGTTTGAACTTAGTCATACCCCAACATCATCACACCCTTCTTTCCTTCCATGGAGCTGGCCATGCTAACTTGCTAACTCTCTGATTCCCAGACTATGAATGCAAGAGAAGACTCCACTGCTTCACACATGTACTAATCAACAGCAGAAACTTTGGGATCTGGAAAGCAACAAAAAATGTATAGCAGAAGGGGAAGGGGCACTGAGATCAGCAAAGAGAACAGAGGCAAAAGGCTTTGCCCTGACTGCTTCTCTATCACTCTATCACTTGTATTATAAGCCTGCTTTTGAGTGATGGTGCGTCACATTTAGGCCAGTACATATCTCACTCATCTCTTCTAAAGTAGATCAAGGCTTCAGTATAGAGCCTGGAAGCAGACAGATACACACACACACACACACACACACACACACACACACACACACACACACCAGAGAGAGAGAGAGAGAGAGAGAGAGAGAGACTCAATATGTAACAAATAGGACATTTTTGTTCTATTTGTGATAGTAAAGGAAATAAGCCTTGAGTCTAACTAATGAAATGTGCTGCATATACACAATGGAATTTAATTTAGCCCAAAAAAGTGAAATTATGATATCTGAATGAAAATGGATAGAACTGGAAAATAGTACATCAAATTTGCTCAGGCACAAATAGGCAAATGCCACATGGGTTTTCTATCTTTCTTTTAAAGATTTACTTATTTTTATGTGCATTGGTGTTTTGCCTGCATGTATGTTTGTGTGCAGGCTTCAGACCCCTGGGACTGGAATTAAATACAGTTGTGAGCTGCCATGTGGGTGCTGGGAATTTAACCTGGGTCCTCAGGAAGAGCAGCTAGTGCTCTTAACCAGTGAGCCATCTCTCCAACCTACATAGTTTTTTAAATGCAGATCCTGGCTTCTAATCTAGGGTGAGGCAGGAAACTTGAAAAAAAAAAGTATGAGAATGGAAGAGGATGCTTTGGCAGAGCAGATGGAGGAGAGGATAGTGGAACAATTGTTATATTGAAGTAGGAGAAAAATACTGGATACAGAATGGCTTAGTGGGCATTGGGACAGTGACTGGACAGGGATGGGAAGGTTTAAAGGGTACTGAAAGGTCAACCCAAACCAAAGGTATATGAAAAGGTCATAAGCAAACCTCATACTTGGTAAGCTAATTTTTAAAAAAATTAAAAACGTCTTTGAACAGAGGTATACCATGTAGGTAAATAAAGTTGCTTCCAGAAGCCATAAATTATTAAATAAAAATCCCAGTGCCAGATGTGGAATACTTCTTTGAGCTGTTGTTTAGGGAGGGCCAGAGACTCTTACAACAATGCAGGCTTTTGCCACTGCTATTGGTTGCCCACTAGAACTAGACAGTAAAACCCTATTGCTGAATACAGCACATGCTTGGTCACAGGACATAGAGAAATCGAATTGGAAATAAGCTAGCTAGAAACTTCCTACTGGCTTAGCCCCCATATTCCCAAAAGCTGGTATGTAGGCTTCTTGGAGAGAACTGGCATCAACAGTCCTACTCAGTTATGATCCTGTGTGACCCTGTGCTACATCAACTGCCTAGAGTAGACACATCTACTCATGCAATAATGATAAGTCTGTTATGAGTGTAACCAACCACATTCTGATTGGACTTGAAGCCTGCTCCACAGAAGGGAATACACAGCATATCATGTAAGCCCAAGTCAAAGTCTGTGGCTGGGAAAGTCATAGGCACTAACGAGTAAGATACTGATGTTGTTTTGCTAAGTAGACCTGATGTGCCTGTCAAACAAATTTCTTAATATTTTTATTATGACCATAAATCAGCACAGCTCTTATCTTTGGTCACAGTTGTTTTTGTAGTGCATGGCAATTACTCCAGAGATGCATAGCTGGTTAAAGTTCTGAGAATAACTGATTTCTTAAAGCCAAGCCTTAAATTGGACATTTATCTCACTCCAACCTAGAGAAGATTATAGAAAAGTATATGGAATAAATGTAGGAGGTTAAGGAAGGAATGGAGTTATTGCAGAATACTTTTTTTTGAGGTATGGCATGGTTATTGCACACTTGAACTGACAGTGGCTGTGATTAACAGCACAAGACCTGCACAGAATTACAAATTGTGTCCTTTCAGAAAAGGCATCACAAGATCCCATTCCTCCATAAGGATATAAATGTGGGTTCCTTAATGGTTTCTTGGAGAGGGAAAGCCATTATATAATGGCTTAATAGCTGTGCCTTGTGGTGCACGCCTTTAATCCCAGCACTTGGGAGGCAGAGGCAGGTGTATCTCTGTGAGTTCAAGGCCAGCCTGGTCTACAAAGGGAGTCCAAGACAGCCAAGGCTGCACAGAGAAACCCTGTCTCAGAAAAAAAAACAAAGCGGGGGGAGTATAAGCTACAGAATGGAAGTGTTTTCAATTCCCATACCAATAATGGTTTGATATTACTACTTTACTCATACAATAAAAAACAAAATACTAAATAGTTTAAATGAAAAAAAACATTGCATGAATAAGCAGTTTCCAGTACAAATGTTCAAATAATTAACACAGGAAATATGAACAAGGTATAAGGATCCTGCATGAATCTCAGTAGGTTGGATTTCCAATGACTTAATTTACAAAAGTTTCACCTTAATAAAATTCAATACCAACCAGCTTTCTAAGCAGTTCCCTATTAGATGAGTCTAGACTAAAGGCTGGAATGATCATGGGCCTCTATTATCTCTATAACCAACCTCCATGCCTATGAGCCAAACAAAATAAGAAAGAAAGACAGAATCAGAGAGGGTGGTGGAAAAGGAGAAAGAATGAGTTAAGGAATTAATGGATGTGAATCACAGAGAATTTTCTCTCCCTCAGCCAGGAAGTGGTTTACACCATCTATGCTCACAATTTAACCCACCAAAACAAGTTACATAGCACTATGTGGTGAGAAATGTAGTTTCATTTTTATTATATTATTTATTAAAGAAATTTTAAATTTAAATATACTTTGATCATATTATTTCCATCTCCACAGCTCTTACAGCTCCTACTCACACTCAAATTTAAGGTCTTTCATAAGAGAAATGTAGTTTTCTGATGTTCATAACTAGACTAGGAGTTAGCTGTCAAATTAATAATATGGACATTAATTAATAGTTGGAATATGAACAGTTGATTCCAAGATCCAATTTTCCATGCACATAAATATCAGTAACCAGATTTCTATCCCAGGTGGGGAAGTTTTTTTCCCTCTGGAGAAATTAAACTGCCCGAGATCAAAGTCCCCAGCCTTCTGGCCCTAATTACCCTAAATTACCCTAAAATGAAACACAATTGACAAGTTTTATATAAGCACAGAGCTCCAAAGCAGCTGCATTATTCTTATAGAAGATGACACTCAGGCATTATCAGGCATTTGAGGAAATGTAGTAATAGAAAGCTATAGATAGTAAACATGAAAATGGCTCCAAGAGAAATAGCAATAACTCAGGAAATAAAGAGAAATTCACTACTAGTTAGGACAAAACAGGGTCCTTGGGGGACATTGAAAATATTGTAGAACCAGGCACAAATAATAGGACATCTATATTGTACCACATCCTCAAGCCCCAGGGATCTTCAACAAAAGCAATGGCAGAAAAAATTGTAAGAGCAAGAGCTTGAAGGAGACTATAGTGAAACATCATCTTCTGAACATCTTCTGAACATGACAGGACCAAACATTGCACTCATGAACTCACAGAAGACGTGCACAGGATCAAGACAACCAATATCCTAGCACAGAGTGGGAAGGGACTTACAGGTCACCACTACTAACAGAGGAGCTATGGACAGTTGATGATCTCTGAGGGAGACAGAGTAGGTTTACCTTAAGGATGTGGCTCTTGGTAAGTCAGCCATGCTTTGAAGAGTGCCACACCTATAGTGAGCACAAACTGGACTAGGGAGGGACAGAAAGTTGAGAGGGTGGGGAGGTGAGAGTGTATCTGAAAGGAGTTAAAAGGAAGGAGTGGGGTAAATATGATTTTTTTTAAAAGCACTATATGAAAATTTCAAAGAATCAACAAAAATATTTAAATTAAAAGTACTGCAGCCCTGAACCATGAACAAAATGCTAAAGCAATGAGCCAATCAGAAGACAAGAGAGAGCTTGTACAAATTTAAAATGATTTCCAAAGCAAAATTTGAGACAATATTTATCATAAAATTGAGGAAAATCCCAAGAAAATAGGATGAAAAAGCAAGAAATGGGAAATCCATTTTAAAATATCAGAAATATAAAGTACAAACCCTAAAAACAAAGAATATAGGCAAATGGGAAGAAATTACCAACACAAATAAAATCAAATTTGATGGAACTTCGTGAATAATGGTTTCTGTATCTGAGGAGATCCTTTAGTGCCCAGTACAAAAATACCCCTCAGCAAGCTGTATCACCCTGGATTTTAGGACATAAAAAAACAAAGAGAAGTGCTAAAAGCTTCTGAAAAAAAGAAAAAAAAAACTGATGGCCCATAAAAACGCAAGTATTGTACCCACAATACCATGTCTCATCAGGAACACTGGATGCTCAGAGACAATTGAGCCATGCCTTTAAGGTCTGAAAGAAACTGACTTTCTGCTGAGAATCCTGCAGTATAAACCTATCAATCAAAAATGACAAAGGAATCAAAATAGCTTCCCTCAGAAAGTTTTATCTCACACATTATTTATTAGGAAGTTACTGGAGGCATAGCTCCAACTAGATAGATCAGTAATCCAAAGAAAGAGAAGTCACTGCGATCTCGTCACCAGTGGATCCAAAGACTGCACTGAAAAGAACTCACCTCAGACAACTCATGTTTATTAGGACCAGAGAGCAGTCACATCAGACTGAAGAGAAGAAAGAGGACTCTAGAAGGGAACTATCAATCAAAAACAACAGGGATCAATAAACTAAAGACCATGGTTTAAAAATGAAACAACCTCAAGAGATAAATAAGACAGCCAATACCCTATAATTAAGAAAGGTACACGATCAAAACCTTAGGTAATATCCTTTCAATGGAGTTTTTTGAAAATAACTGCTTTAATGATGAAATCCACCCAAGAAAGAGATAATCAAAAGTAAAATCTCAGAGGAAGGACAGCAGGTAGCCAAGAAGAGACTTGATACCCTATGAGAATATATAGGGGGAGGTAATCCCCCTCAGAAACAGTCATAGGGGAGGGGAATAATGGGAAAATGGGGGGGGGGGAGGAATGGGAGGATACAAGGGATGGGATAAACATTGAGATGTAACAAGAGTAAATTAATTAAAAAAAAAAAGAAAAAAAATCAAAAAAAAGAAAGAAAAAAAAAAGTAAAATCTTAGTGAGATTCTTTAGTGAAACTCAGTCGTTTTCCAAAGCATTGAGTCCATGTAAATATAAATCTAAAACCAAGAACTGTGGAAATTGAGATTTACAGGAACTGCCCATCATAGGCAATGCAAAAATTCAATTCATCAATCTCCCCTAAATGAAGTCAAGCAGTAAAACACAAAAGGCATTTTAGACTATTGAAACGACTTTTTTTAACCTTCTCCATCTTTGTTTCTTGTTTGCATCATAGACATAAGTAAAACTTCAGCAGCTATATTAACCTTGACAATGAAAGTCACATACTCATCATGGCAAATCAGGAAGCCATAAGTATTTGGATCTCTAAGGAGCCATGGAGCCTTGACCATGAGCTCTGGGTTTGTTTCACATGAGAAACAACTCTGCTTGCTTGCTTTTGGTTTTGCAGGACATGGTCTTCTGTGTATCTCAGTGGAGATATGAGTAGCCTCAAATACACAGTCATCCTACTTGAGGTCCCCAAGTGCTGGGAATTAAAGTCAATCACTAGACCTGGATCAAAACTAAAATCGTACATGTTAAGTTTCTATAGTTTTGCAAACTGGCAAACACAATCTATAAATGATTTCTACAACATGAAGCAAATGTTACAGCCCTGAGAATATAATGTATCACTTTATAAATAAAATAATATTTAAGGAGAAAAAGTAAATGCATGGGATTTCTTCATCTTTCATAACAGGGCATCAATCAGTACTATGTATAATTGAAAAAAAAGTTTTAAAAACATAAGAAGAGCACCTTCTGGGTATTTTCATCACTTTTTTCCTCAATCTTAAAGGAATCTGTTGGAAATTGATATCCCTAGCAGGAAATGAATGTTTGCCTCCATGTTATATTATTTTATATATCCCACTAAATCCTAGCAAAATTACATTTTTATTAAAATATGTATACCATGATCCAAATTTCATAAAAATGGTTCCTTTTGCTTATCACCTGTCTTTAGGTATGCAATGATTATATATACATATATACATATATATATGCATATATATCGAATTCTACTAACCTTGTCTTAATAGTAGTCAAAGCAGGAGGGCAAGATTTTCAGGAGTTTTAGCTCTCAACTTTTTATTTTGAATTGCTAGAATTTTTATAATAAACATGTACCATTTTTAGAAGAACAATAAAATCATTTTTGAAATGAGATTAAAACCATTGGTCTCTGGGCTGGAGAGATGGCTCAGCAGTTAAGAGCACTGATTGCTCTTCCAGAGGTCCTGAGTTCAATTCTCAGCAACCACATGGTGGCTCACAATCATCTATAATGTGATCTGATGCCTTCCTCTGGCCTGCAGATGGCAGATGTACATGCAGGCAGAGCACTGTATACATATTAATAAATAAATAAATACATCTTTTTTTAAATTAGTCTCCAAAGATCTCAAAGCTCTGTAACTATGATTTAATGTTCTATGAAGGAAATACATATCCATAATTCAGTGGCAAAGTATTAAATAATCTTTTTGAATAAGCATTATCTCACTGACTCATTTATCCTCTGTTGATCACTGATCTTTCTCTAAGCTTAGGGCCTGTAAGAAAAATCACTACATGACCTCAAATAACCTTAGAGAATGGTATGTTCTCATCAACCAAAAGGAAAACTTTTAATATAAATAAAAATCTAAAACTCACATAGCTGCTATTATTTTGCATTTTTCCCTAGAGAAATTAAGAAATATTAATTTACATATAATATATTCTTAGTATTTAATAGAATTGCCATCTCCTTATTAAAAACAAGAGTCCAAATACATTATCTGATGATTAAAATGTTTTTAATTCCCCTAATCTCCCAGCTCTTTCATACCTCTCCCTTTGCACAAATTCTAATGTTCTTTCTTGCCTCTACATTTGGCCAAATGCCATTTTCTGCAAAACTGAAACATTTCCTCCTCCCACTACCAGCATGTGGGAAATATCTCTGGCATAACAGTTCTCAGGACACCACATATAATCATCTAGGAGTTGAAATCCAGCCTGCTGCCAGTTGCCAAGCCAAGCCAGGCTGAACCTGCCTAAAGAAGGTCTTCATATTAAATTTGCATAGAAGTATCTTATAGGTGGATATGTAGACATGTGTGTGTGTGTGTGTGTGTGTGTGTGTGTGTGTGTGTGTGTGTGTTGACTCTTATAGTTGTTTAACTTAAAATCAGAGACAGGCAGGTTAGATGCCTCAGTAGGCAAGATCACTTGCTAAATAAGCATGAGGATCTGAGTTCAAATACTTAAATCCTTAGCACCATCAGGAAAAATAGCCAAGCACGGTTGTATGTACTTCTAAACCCAGCAATTTTGGGGTGGTTACAAGAGGATTTCTGGGCCACCAGCCTTGCTTAGGTTCAGTAAGAGCCCATCTTAAAAGAAATAATTTGGAGAGTGATAGAAGAGGACACTCAACATCCTCCCCTGGCTTCTGTACAAATGCCTGCACACACATGCACACACATGCCCATATACCACTCACATGCCCATATACCACACACATGCACACACATGCCCATATACCACACACATGCACACACATGTCCATATACCACACACATGCAGAGAGAGCACACATTTCTCTGGAGACTATGACCTCAAAGCTATGCAATGGCCATCCTTTTAGTGCCAGAAATGCTCTCAGTTCCTTGAATGCAACATGAACTTAATGTTTGTGTAGTGGATGCTGAATAAATATGTGTGCCTAACCCACACCCTCAGGGCCACACCCATGACAGCTATGAATGCAGCCCAACATGTTTTAGATCACGATGTCACAATGTCAAATAGTTGGCCACTTCCAATGGTTTCTTTAACCTACTAATAACAGAAATAAAAATTGTTAGAAAAACATTCTTTCTCTTGAAAGAATTACCTGAAAAATATATTATGTCAGTTCTTTGACGAGAGAATAAAGGAAATATTTACTGAGTAGTAGCTATGTATCAAGAACCTCACATACACTATCTCATTTTATATTCTTAATAACTCTACCTATCAAGTCTTAGTTGTAGCAGCAAAATTAGTTAATAATAAGGATATCATGGACCCCATCGATCTGAGTAGACACTGTTACAGTCAGAAGAGAGCTCAATTATGACCAAGTGTTCTATCTATACTATAAATATGAGCTGAATATCAGCCCTAAGCATATCATGTCCACATTACAGATAGACAAAGGAATGCTCAGAAGTAAGGCAGTGTATTAAGCCCACATGCCAGCAAAGCGAAAAAGTACAATTAAACCCCATAATAGTTGTATTCCCCAAAGCTGTGCTGTCTATATACTTTAGTGGCTCTCCTTCGTCTCTGATGCTTAGCAGAGTATGAAAAGTAGAAGTGTTTTTCTGGGCATCCAGTATAGTATCTATTCACTAGTCTACTTCACCTCCACAAACAAGAATAATCAGAACTTATCACTCTAAAGTAATGGCCCTTATTCTCCACATCACATGCAAGTATACACACTGCTATATAGCCATGATTTGTTATTTTTAAAAATAGAAGCCATATGTTTTTATTACTTTATACACCAAAAGAGTCAACAATAAGAGACAATTATTAAATAATGTTTTTGTTCCCTTTTCATTTCTTAAAGTCTATGTTCTTTAAATGGATTCTACAAAATGTAGCTCCTTTTACCAAACATATTACAACTGCTGGAAAATACACCCACCATGATGGTGTTCTATGGAAGTTCAGAGCAACAGTTTATATCCTATACATTTCACTGTTGGTTGATGAATTCTACATTTTTTTCTCAAAGGATTATGTGTCCAAAGAATCATTATATATCCCTTTGGGGACATGGCTATTTACAGAATCCTTCAATCAGCCATTGCATACCACTGTGACGAAACATTGCACATCATGCTGAATCCCTACTAGGAATAAAAACATTCAACAATGTTTGGTTTACTCTGATGTTGTTTTCCATTACAGCCCTGTGGAACAGTCCAATAGATTTGCTTCTGCTATGAAATCTGGTCTTTTCTGTAAAGAATAAAGGAATACTTTCTTTCTCTCAGTTTTGCTGGAATATCATATTGATCTCCAGATAATCTAATCAATCCTATTTAGGGCCAAATTTATTTTTCAGGCAAAAGATTATCATCTAAAAACAATTTTAACACGAATTCTCCCTTTTTGTTTTTTTTTAACAAAACTAATGGTGATATGCATAATTCAATGTAAGAAATGCTAAAATTTCATTAAGAAAAAATTAACCAAACCACTAAATACATTGTAACTATATCAAAATAACTATACACACAGAGCATATTATATAAATGTCAGAATTTTTCTTTGTAATGCAAGTTTTAGATTTTCTTTCCACCTAAGTCATGGGAGTGGCATTCAAAATAGTAAGTGGTATGATGCAGACATCAGCAAATCAAAATAGAAGCCTACCTTAGCCCTAAGGCAGAAGCCTGGAGCACAGACAAGTCTGTTGATGGCTAGTCAGAAGTTATTAGGAGTTGCAGGAATGGATCAGGTCACTAGGGACTTAGTTCAGTTAGTTATTAAATAATTGTTAGTATTATATTTTGTGTTATATTCAATAATATACTATATTAGTATTATTTAAACCACCAGCATGTTTGATTTCATCAAAAAATTAACCCTCCCAGTCAAACTACAGTACTCAAACTCTCCCATACTACTTTCCAAGCACCAAGCCCTTGGTCTAAAACACCTACTGCCTACTCAGGTATGTTATTTATGTTGGGAGTCTGGTCTCCACTAGCTATAGCCATTACAACTTAGGATAAGCTCACAATCAGAATGAAACATTAAGTATCTGGCACATAAAGATAACGTGATCAGCTGACCACATTCCTACTCTTGAGAATCTTGATGTACACAGAGGTTAATACTTTTATAGCAGGAAACAAACATGGGAGAAGAGCTGACAATAGTATCGCTAAACACACAGTGGATGACAAGAGCTGGAGATCTACCCAAGTGGCAACAGTTAATCATAAAAGTCGCTACAGATATGAAAATCAGCATACAGGGAAGATTGGCACACCTGCTGCCAGGAGGAACAGAACCCAAGGAGCCTTGATGGGGGTTTAAAAATGAAGGGTTCAGAAAAAATGCAGCTAGCAGACAACCTAGAAAAAATTTTTATGTGGATGGAACTTACCAACAATACAACAAAAACTCATCCCTATTCAGTCACCAAAGGCCTGATTCAAACCAACATCCAAGAATGGTGGGTCTCAAAATATCATTTTCCAGCAACATGAACATCACTTGGAAACTGATAAAGGATGCAAATCCTCACTAACTTGAAGTGGAGAGGGTGAACGTTAGCAGTCACATTTTAAACAGGCCATCTGGGTAGTTCTGATCAAAAATCCAAATTGAGAACCATATCTGTAAGCTGGTTTTGCCCAGGGAGCCAGAATTACCTAGAAGCAAACTGATACTGCCCTTTGGGCATCTCAGAGGCAACACTCCTCTTGGCAGATTCTCCAGTTTCTCAGAAATGCTGATGAAAGAATTCACTTTTCTGTAATACATGTATACTTATTGTCTCCAATTAATAATTAGCCATGCCCAAGTAGCTATATAATGTAATAGGTGCACTAGGAAATGGCAAGTCTAGAAAATTGGAACTATAAAGATGCCCCTAAAGATTACAGACACTGCATCTGGCAAGAAGTTTTAATGTATTCTTTAGGCATTGCTTCCAGATGAAACTGCCTTGTCTTTGTCCTTGTATTGTGGTTAAGGTGTAAGAGCAGAATGGGGCTAGGCAGAGACAACTTTGTTATTGCATTGGGGAGAATCTTAATGCACTAATTAGCAAGAAACAGACTTTAGGAAGGTGTCAATTATTTTCCTTCAGTCTGTTGCCTATAATGCCCAGTTTTGTGTTATATAGTTTCACCCTTCAGTCGGAGAATGTGGCCCGTGTCCCAGCTATGGCCAAGTCAACAGAGCAATATAAGTGATCTTACATAGGAGACAATCTGTACCTATAGGATCCTCCCACTCAAAATTTGAAAACCCTAGCAATTAGAAATAAGGGCAAAAGTTTACCAAAAAAAAAAAAAAAAAGTACCATGAGGTAAGAAGAAACTTGGCAAATCAGAATAAAGTGGAAGCAAAATGTATTACACTACATAAAATTCCAAGAAATAAAATCATTAGGTCATCCTTTAGGGCAAGGGTGAAGATGGGTAGTGTTTTGCCAGAAGCCATACTCATGAAATGTACTAGGGGAGGAAGAAAGACATTTTCAAATGTTCACTCCACAAACAGCTCATGTTTCTGTGTAAAGCATACCATCCTCAATCCATGACTCCCACCCTAGACAATCATCCTAAGATGGATTCAGTACCCATGAGGGCTTGAATGAGAATGCCCTCCATAGAGTGCCTGCTTCCCAGTAGGTGAAGGACTTCCCTGTTTGTGAAAGATTGGGAGATATGGTCTTTTTTGAGGAGGGGTGTCAATGGTGGTGGTCTTTCTGGTTGCAAAACCCAATCACATTCCCAACTACCTCTCTCTCCACCTTGTGGTTATGCTTGCTTGTTGCCATGCTCTCCATCCTTATTGATCATGCACCCTAACCCTCTGGAACCATAAACCCAGAAATTAAATCAACCTGTAAGTGGCAACCCCTTTGAGGGTCACATATCAGATCTCCTGCATATCAGATATTTACATTATGATTCATAGCAACAGCAAAATTACAGTTATAAAGTAGCAACAAAATAAATGTATGGCTGGGGGTCACCATGAGGAACTGTGTTAAATGACTGCAGTATTAGAAAGGTTAAGAACCACTGCTTAAACTAATAGATACATATAGACACAGAGCCACAAGGAAAAGACAATGACAGAGACATCAAGATATGTAGCCTATTATCTGAAGAGTAACAGAAAGCAGAACTGTCTACATTCCTAATGCCTTAGGCCCTTCTAATAGCCACCCTATTGTGATTTATGCAGTCCAAGTTACTACAATGTCTGCAGAGGGTGCCATTTTCTTTATGCATCTGCTTTAAGTATTCAGTGACAGAGACAACTGATGAGAGACCCAGACAAATGGAAAAGCAAAACTGAGGCAAACCCTGTGGCTTCAAGGCTTGAAAATCAGTCTGTGGGGAAAAACCACAACCTCTCCTCTTAAGGAGTTTGATCTAAGGTCTGTTTGGAAATTAATGCATGAATAGATGCATGAATGACAGGTGTGTAAGCACATTTGAATGAGTGACTAAAGTAGCAACGTTCATTAGGGTGGACAGAGGTGCCTCTGGCCAGGGCATAAAGTACAGTAAAGCTTCTGAATATCAAATAACAGTAAGTGGAAAGGAATGGCAGCAGTGAGCGGCCCCAGCCCTTGTAGTCAGGTAGACACAGGACTAGATCTATGAGGTGGCATACTCAACAAGAATAGTACTTCCAAAAAGCTGAGGTGTTTAACCTCTAGAACAGATTTTGCTACAGCACCTGTGCTTGATAGTGGCCTCAGTAAGAATCTCACTTAGGGGCCAGTGAGATGAGAGGGACATTTTGCCCTTGGGCATATCGATTTGGTCATAATGGGTGACAATAAAGCAGTAGCAATAGCAACAATGAAATGGCAATCAAGGGATCACAGACCTTGACAATTTTCGTTAGCAGACATAGGGAGGTATGAAAGCTTTTTCTGAAGCAAACAACTTGGAAACCAGAGTTGGAAGTCCCATGCCTCAAAAGGGATTACCTGAGTGCTGGCCTGGTGACAGTGGTAATAGAATAGTAGGGCCATCTCTGAACCTCGGGGCATTCTCTGACAAAATAGAATAGTCAGTTTGACTCTGCCATTTTGACTGCAGAAGCATTTTTTTTTCTGCCTCTTGCACTTTCCTCCATTCAGAATACAGCCTACTCAAGTTATAATAATTTGACTTTACTTGGAGTTCCATTTAATGCCCCTTTCAACTTATAAGTATTTCTTTGGATGCATAAACAGAGATTTGACAACTTAGGCAACTGAACACATGAGATACTGTGTTTAACCCAAACTGTCAACCTAACACAATTGCAAGTTAAATGTTCTTCTTTTGAGGCATTAAGTTTTAGGGTGATTCGCTCTGCAACAAAATCTGATACAGAGTCTTACTAAAGCCAAAGCAAACACAGTTAATGTCAAAGCCTTAGGTTAATAATTCTTAATACAACTCAGGATGTTTGCTTTCAGCATAGTGAGTCCAAACCTCTTGCAACACAAACCCAGGGTTTAGTCCCATGAATCGTACATAGCGCAACGTGCCATGTCATAGCACTTACCTAGCACTGTAGAAGATAACCACAGGGTAAATTATGCCATGCAAATTATACATGCATAGTTTAGATTGGTTTTTGAAAAAAAACTACAGAACAATCTATTTTAAAGCCCAGGCATATTCAAATTGCAGCAGATGTGTGTTTATTGTAGCTTATATAAGGAGCTTGTTTTCTGCTGGTATGATGACCAGCAGCAGTTGCCATCTCTCAGAAGACTGAAAATATTGGCATTTGTATACAGTAAAACATTATTCTCAAGCTCAATGACATACAGTAAAATATTGTTCTCAGGCTCAATGAAAGTCTCACCAGTACACACACACACACACACACACACACACACACAGAGAGAGAGAGAGAGAGAGAGAGAGAGAGAGAGAGAGAGAGAGAGAGAGAGAGAGAGAGAGAGAAGTTTGGGGCTGGGATGTAACTCAGTGGTAGAGCACTTGCTGAGCATGTATAAAGCATGTACTTATGCATCTCAGTGCCTCTTGTCATAGTTTCTATGTTACTTAATGCTCTAGCCACATATGAATATATAATCAACCATGAACTGTAGAAACTGACCCCACTACAGAATCTGAACAGTCTACGCATGTGACCAGATTGATTTCCAAAAGAAGAAGTCCAAAGATCCCCTTTGGTCCACTGTCCACTTACCTTCTAAGTGGCAAGAGAGTACTGAAATGATTGGCAGTATCCTTTGACACAGAATAACAACAATTTCTAGTGGATGAAGCCTTGAAAATATATAAGCAACCCCGCATAGATACGAAGTCTTTTTTCTGGTCTGGTAGCTATGATTATTTTTCTTGCTGGAACAGCAAATTTGGAAAGTTAATTTTGGGCTTAAGGGAATACTAAGCCACTCATCCTGTTTTAGTTTTGAGTTCCAGGCTGTCTCTCTCCTAAGCTCCCTTAATGATCAAAAGTAGATCAGTAGAGTGCTGAACTAAGGTTTGAGGCTAATGGCCCACTTAATAAATATATGTGCTTCCTGTGTTACCCTTTGGGCACAAGCATCCTTTGTGAAAACAAATGGATGATAGGGATAACGCAGGCCTCCAATGTTCCCTGCCTGGTTATCACCATGATTTATCCCTTAACAGCATCTGGAACACATCTCCATCTCTAACACAAATTTGATCTAAGAAGTCATGAGCAACCCTTTGCCCCTGGCAATGACTTTGGAAAACAAGGTTACACAGAATAGACAGCCTTCATACTTGAATCACTCACTGGTGGTAGAATACTAGGATGTAATCCTGCGTGTAACTGGCAGGTGTCAGTTTTCATGAAAACATGCAGTTTAAAAAGCTAAGATTGGCTCGACCATGATTTCAACCTGTGAAAGCAACAAGGTTCCACATGAGCTAAGTCTCTCTCACATAAGTAAGATAGCAGCGTCTCCTGCAATTAGTCTATTAAATCCTAAGGTCCATGTACTCTGGCAGCCAACTAGATGGCAAAGTCAGGTTGTGCTTTTAAACAATGCTCAGAGATAAGGAAAAACTGACAGCACAATAAAATCCTAGAGTGTCATGGACTTCTATAATCTCCTGAATTCATTCCCCAGAATATGTTCTCGTGTTGGTTTTAATTTGGACATTGAATAGCTCTTAACCTACATATCTCTGAAGAGAACATAAAGAAAGAACCCCTAGTGAACTGAAAGGACTGAATAGTTGACAATAGACTCCTTATAATTGTTTCCTGTCCAAGCACCTTGGCTACGTGTCTAATTATGGTTGTGGATTTCAGAGTGTAAGTGAAACCACTGAAAGCAGGTAGGGAGAGCTCACTAACAAGATGGACTACCCCTTGCACTTACTATATGGAAAAAGAAACATGGAGTGAGATGGGGAAGGAAATGTAACGAAATAATAAACAAGACCAAAAGTAAGAAAGATATTAAATAATGGCTAGGACCTATAATGCCTTTGCTTTGAGAATTGGGTTGGCCTAGACACATTTAAAGACCCTAGATTAGCAAGCAGTAGTTACACGATATTTTAAATGAAAAAAAAAATCACTTGTCCACGGGGATGTTTTAGTTTCAGAAGTGATAAGAGACAAACCAGGAAAGAATTAAGGAATGGAGGAAAAGAAGAAAACTTGGGATCTTAGAAACCTGAGGAGAAATATGAAAAGAGTTGTTGATGTACCCACGATGATATACTCAGCTCTCAAGCTTAATTGTAATCACCGGAGGCCATCTACTCAATTGTAAACAAATCAGATAACACATGCTGCGAAGCAGTGGGTGGAATGACATAGAAATCTTAGCAAAAGACTAATAGACATATTCTGGCAAGGCTCATTGCCAATACAAAACTATATGGCTAGCACATAAAAACAGCACTTGGAAATTTCCAGTTTATTTTATGAGAGGGCTAACAATGGTCCCTAAGTCATTGATGGTGATTAGTGACATACCAAATAGTCTAGTAAAGATGAACCACATGGAAAGACCTTGTTCTGTCCTGGATGTGTCAAATAGGCTTTGTCTCTGGAAGGAGATACATTAATTGAAAACTGTACTTATGATGTGACTATGATGATAGACAGTTGGATGTGACTAGTGCATACTATCAACATACTATAGATGTACAGAGATGTACAAAGACCCTCAAAGTAGCCCATAGTATTTACTAGTGTAGCATTTCTAACATTTATATGACAGAGAAAATATAATAGGTGCAAAAGGCAGGTTTTGGAGGAAATATGAAAGGCAAGGTTTAAAACTGATTTTTAAATTAGGTTGGATCTGGGGAGAGAGGAACACTCCTCCATTGCTGGTGGGAATGCAAACTAGTACAGCCACTTTGGAAATCTATCTGGTGCTATCTCAGAAAAATGGGAATAGGGCTTCCTCAAGACCCAGCTATCCCACTCCTTGGAATATACCCAGAAGATGCTCCAGCACACAACAAGAAAATTTGCTCAACCATGTTCATAGCAGCCTTATTCATAATAGCCAGAACATGGAAACAGCCTAAGTGTCCCTCAGTAGAAGAGTGGATAAAGAAACTGTGGTACATATACACTATGGAATACTACTCAGCTATTAAAAACAAGGAATTCCCGAAATTTGTGGATGAATGGATTGAGCTAGAAATGATCATAATGAGTGAGTTAACCCAGAAGCAGAAAGAATCAAATGGTATATACTCACTTATATCTGCATACTAGCCCAAGGGGCATGTCCCACGAAAGCCTTCACTTACCAGGAAACTGGGACAGAGGGGAAGGCATCCTATTGGGACTCTAAATGAGAGACGCATGGGAGAATAGCAAAATAAAAGGATACAGATGGTCCTAGAAATCTACAAGTAGAACAATATGATAGGCAGATTTGGGCCCAGGGGTCCCGCTCAAACTAAGGCACCAGCCAAGGACAATACAGGAGGTAAACTTTAAACCCCTTCCCAGATCTAGCCAATGGTCAGAATATTCTCCACAGTTGAGTGGAGAGTGTGATACGACTTTCTCACGTACTCTGGTGCCTCACATTTGACCATGTCCCCTGGAGGGGGAGACCTGGTGGCACTCAGAGGAAGGACAGCAAGTAGCCAAGAAGAGACCTGATACCCTATGAGAATATACAGGGGGACGTAATCCCCCTCAGGAACAGTCATAGGGGAGGGGAATAATGGGAAAATGGGGGGGGGGGGCAGGAATGGGAGGATACAAGGGATGGGATAAACATTGAGATGTAACAAGAATAAATTAATTTAAAAAAAAGAAAAATAAATAAATATGATATGTCATGGGGAAAAAAAATAAATTAGGTTGGATCTAACTATAACAAACTAGTAATTTTTTCCAACACAAAAGCAAATGATTGATCCACTACCAATAGATGAAAAAAGGCAGGTGTCGTAAGACTTCTGACTACCTATACACCATATCACAATTTTTAAAAAGCCCAAGACCTGGTCCAATACCTTAATGAACCACTGGTATTGGAAAAGATAGCCAGCTAGAATGGAGAACACTTGAAGAGATGGTACTGCCATATCTAATGAGAACGGTGAAATCTGTTTGACAAAGAAAAGAAAAGCGGAGCCATGTGAAGCAATTGCCATTGTGCCATCCTTCACATTTGGTCTTGATCTCCACATGTTGCATGCTTGGGGTGGCGACAGGCAGAGGCAGGTTTTGATATTTGTACAAGTTGGGGATATTGAATTGATGGGAAATTTCTTATGAATCATTTATGCTTTCTCCCAGGAGTACTGTTTCTAAGCTTCCCTGGGGAAGTCTGGAGCATATTATCTTCCCACTTTTAGAGACACATCCTTATCTGGCCTACTTGAAGGTCTTCCTTATGACCTGAAGGTGGTAACACAAAAAAGGAGCCACAGACCTCCTTATGAGGCTCTGACACAAAGATGCTCTTGGCACATATGCCCCTGCACTTATTCAGGAACAAGATAATCAGAACAAAGTTAACTTTAAAAGGTAAACAAGATTCAGTGGGCTTCCTGGTGGGACGGCCATGCCAGGCCACAGAGGAAGAGGATGCAGGCAGTCATGATGAGACTTAATAGGCTGAGGTCAGATGCTAGGGGAGGAGGGCTTCCCTTTCTGAGGACTAGGGGAAGGGGAGGAGGGGGAGAGGGAGGAAGAGTGTACACTCATGATGTAAAATGAACAAATTAAAAATAAGCAAATTCATTTTAAAAAGAATCAGTGGGCTAGAGGAATTGGCAGCAGATAAGAATAAAAACCTCTTCCTACTACTGATGGACAAAGAATGGTGTGCCTAAATGATAAAAGGATAAAGTTTTAAGACCTCCCTTTCTTAGAAAAGTTAGTTCATGCAGGCAGGACCACTGTGGTGTCTGTCATATTGATCAAGGAACAAAAGAATATCAAGATTAGACACATAAATAAATTCTACAAATATATAAAATATAAACATTGTATTGTTGCAGAAATTAAATAATAACTGCAGTAGCTTTGGCCTGAAGATTTTTCCTGGGCTTAATGACAATTAGCACTCTGTCCATTAAAAGTTGATAATACACTGCTTGGGACATGGCAATCTGCCCAGGCTGGCTTGGAGATTTTCTTTCTGTCTAATGCCTTTGAAACTGCAAGATTGTTAAAAGTTGGGATTGGTGAGGGAAAATGATTGTAAAAGATAACTCTGTTCTATTATGGTTTATCAGTGATGACTAAACTTATGCCCAAGAGAAAGTTAAAACATGTATCTGGGGATACAAATAATAATGATCTATGTTTTGGAGCAATATTAATCTATCCCTGCCTACTGAGTTCTGTATAAAGAAGCACCCCGCCCCAACTGCCAGTCAGTCAGGATACAAGATTCCCCTGACCCCCATGTCTGACTCTCTCCTTCCTTGCCAGCTCCTTAGCTCCTCTGCGGCACCTGGCCATAGCTCACCCCCACCCCCACCTCCGTCCCTGGGCAAAGAGACAACAGCCTGGACACCAGCTTTGGCCTTTCCAAACCTTTGGGTATCTTGTAACCTGTACCTAACATTTTCCAATATTAAAGCTATTGATGATAACAAGAAAATTTTGTCAATGGAGAGAAAGTTGTACCCAATATTTTGGGCTGGTCCCAATCCAGTCATCCCACCTACTAACTCTTCTCAGCGTACTGTGATTATAAGGACAGATCTGTGACTTGTTATCTGGTCATTACTTTCCTTATCCTTATACATCTTCCATCTTTTCATGAGTTCACTAAGGGCAAGGAAGAGCTATGCTTGCAAGATGTCTTACTGTGAGTTTCCCTAGAAGCAGAGTCTAATCCAATCAAATGTATTTAAGAACCAGCCCCAGAGCCAGTAGTGCTGGCACACATGGTGGGTGGTCCTAGCACAAAGGAGGCTGAATCCTTAGGGGGACAAATTGCAGGTAAGCATGAGCTACAAAACTAAACCCAGTAAAAGAAGAGTAAATAGGAATGAGCAAAAGAGAAAGGTAATTTGAGAAAACATAAACTGAGGAGTGATAAAAGTGACAAATGACACAAGAAAATAAAAATATGGTTTGGGGAAAATGGTACTAAAATACCTGGAGAGAAGGCAATGTGAATTTCAGTATTAATTGTGGGCCTGGACACCAGGCCAGGAACTTAACTACTGCTAAGAGGAGGAACAATTAGGCCACAAGTAAAACCTTTGACAAAACTTGGGGAAATGGCATTTTATTTCCGTAATAGTGGGTAATTCTACCAATTGAATAGAGGCTTTTCAAGCCAAACATATCATAGCAAGCAATGTAGCTGCAAATATTCTATTCAATAAACTGTCTTACACACAGAGTCTCAAAGGATAAATTTTTGTGAACATTTTTCATAGGAAAAAATATATTCTCAGACTGCGCACCAAGAAGATACAGTGAGGAAGTGATGACATAGCCCCATCATTCAAGTGTAAGGAAATTAAGACCTAAGATTAAGATGGATCCTTACAAGGGATTCTCCGGAAGCCTTGCTGTCATTAGGAGACCTAATCACCACTTGTCTTCAGTAAAGATTCTTAGTGTGAAGGAGACACCTCGGGGTCCCTCCGTTTCTCTACCCCTTCTCCCCTTTGCACACTTTCCAAGGAAAGAATTGGGTTAGCAATAAATTAGGATGCTGTCGCTAGAGAGCAGAGGGCAGGGTCATTGTGCTCATATAAAACTGCATACACATATGTGGCATTCTGTTCTGCTTTCTCTGGCCTTCAAGCAGCTAACATGGTAAGCTTCTTTCTGAAACACAGCAGCCAAATCTAGGGATATGATCTCCTAAGTCTAAACCTCTCATTTCGCATGTTATATTTCTCTATTGGAATTTTAAAATCCTCTATGCCAGTTTAGTTTCTCTGTAAAAATTTCACAACCAAAGGGATCTTACAGTTAGACTTAGGGCATTTTGTACCCTCTATGTGACACTATTTAGACTATACTATCATCTGGTGATCACTGTATAGATGGTCTTCTTAGGAGGCTAAGTTCAAAGCCAGGCACAGTGGTACATGCCTGTAATCCCAGCACTCGTAGAGGCAGAGGCAGGTAGATCATTGTGAGTTCCAGGCTAACCTGGTCTACAAAGTGAGTCCAGGACAGTCATGGCTACACAGAGAAGCCCAGTCTTGGGAAGAAAAAAAAAGGAAAGCTAAGTTCAGTAATGCAATCACCTATCTTTAAATATAAAGGACATGTGTGGTTCTAACTTTTTCTAGAGATTTTCTTTTTTTCCCTATTCTTTGATTTTATTAATTTATTCATATTACATCTCGATTGTTAGCCCTTCCCCTGTTTCCTCCCATTCTTCCCTCCCTCCCATTACTCTCCTTCTCCCCTCCCCTATGTCTGTGACTGAGGGAGACCTCCTCCCCCTATATATGCTGTTAGAATATCTAACTCTTACATAAAACCATTTCACAAGTTTCTAAGGATGGCATCTCAAGATTCATTGACAGTCTTCGGGAGCTGGATGGCACAACTCTTTGGTCGAAGAAAGAACCATCCTGAGTCATGCTATGGACCAAGGTAATGGCCTCATGAAAAGGCTTGAAGAACTTACCTGCAAATTCTCTCCCTTAGGGCAGACGCATACAGCTTAGATATTAACTGCTTTGGGTTATGAGGAAAAGGTTGAGATGTAAGACTGTTGAATTTCCAACTGTCCATGCTACCCCCCTTCATCTTCACCCTCCCAGAAAACAAACAAACAAAGGTTTCTCTAATTCCAAGAACTCAGGGGTATCATTAAGCTTCTTCGAGGTATCATTTTCTCCAGCTCTAGTGGCTGATGGGAGCTTTTCAACTCACTTGAGTGGGAAAAAATCCCAAAATATGATTTGAAGCTTAAATTGCTCTGGATTGCAGTTTGTGGGTCATAGCACAAGTTAGTGAAGGAGTAACATGGGACATTCCATTTGTTCCTCTACATATGCTTATTCTTTTGTAAATACACAGGGCCATGTGGCCAGTTATGGACAATGTAATCTAAGTAGGTGTGACATGTGTCACTTCTGGGCTGAAGCAGTAAATAGCCTGTATGAAAGTTTCCAGGCTCTTATCCTTCTCCCACAGTGACAGATGAAAAGGCTGCATGCCCTGGATGGTTAAACTATAAAACAGCAGAACTTCAGTCAGTGTAGACCCTTAAGTGACCATGGGGAACAGATTCTTTCCAATCCCATCCTTCTGACCTGAATGGGATTTATAGTGTGAGCAAGAAACAAACTGCTGGTGCTCAAAACCCCTGATGCTCTGGGGCTGCTATGTGAGCACAACTAACAAAACAGCTTCCCTTCTTCTACAATGCACAAAACTTCTTTTGTCATCTTATAATTTGGGTGTTACTAAATCTATAGGTGACACCTAAGGTCCCCTGTAGTGGCTCCATGGGACAGAAAATCATGTACAAATCAGCAGCAAAGTTTTAGCTTTCACCCAAAGTACATAGTGATGAGTAATACAATTCAGTAAACACAACTGCTTTCTACTGCACAAAAGAACAGGAAATAATTACATTTCTTATAGACATTTCTTTATTATATTTCCCACTTGAATATTTAGAGAATAATTTAAATGTAACGCATACTGACAGCAAGCACAGTATCAAATATTAGGGATTTTTTTTAATATTTTTCTTTTTTCACCCTTTATTTCCTTAGGGAAAAAATATTTAGATGACCTCAAAGAAACAATTATTATGCTAATGACAGTATGCAGTAACACATACAAGCCCAGACTCAATAGAAAAGAAAGCAACAAAGAAGTGAAAAAGTCTTTCTCCTCAAATCATTTTAATTCATTTTTCCACAGCCATATAAATTTAAAGTCTGAAACAACAATAATACAGCTATAGAATCTAGGTTCTCTTTCAAAGCAGCGGCATATAAAACATAGAAAAGCTAAAACCTCAGCACAAGCTTCAAAAAAACAAGGACTGAGAGGAATTTGATGAAGACATGAATGCACAAAATACAGTACACAAAATACTAGAATGCATAAAATAGAAAGCTACACATTTCAGGTAGAAAGCATTGTAAAATATATAAAATATGCAAGAAATCAAAACCAAACAGTTTTTTCCTTAGAGTACCATGAATACACTGGAACTGGTAATTAGCATTTGAAGATAGGAACAAGAAAATAGCAGTTTCCCATTTAAAACTTTATTTCTAGGCTTTAGGATTTCACCTTCTTGACATCCTTCTTTCCAGAGCTCTCAGTAGCTGACTCTGCTTTTCTTTTCTGTGACTAAAATGGAAACAGATTTAATGTTCTGCTCCAATATGCACACTTTTAAATGGCCCAACAATGTTAAATCTAGGATGTAAATGCATTAAAAAATTTAACATGAATATTCACTTCAGTGTTATACTCACAGTTAATGCTCTATATAGCCCAACAAACTATATAACCCAATGTAAAATAACTTTTAAAGGTGTTTTTTTATGAAAAGACATAAAATATCCATCAAAAATAGTCATCAAGTATCTACTTACACATGGCTTATAAATGTACTCTTATCTTAAAGAACTACTTAATATTTAAAGTTTCCAGGGAAATTGTTAGTTATGAATGTTATTTTATAACCTTAAGATAGATGTTAACACATCATATTTCATATCTTTTATGATGCACATTTCTTTCCCCCTTTAGAATCTCTGACATCAGGATGTATCTTACAACTGATAACAGATGATACTTGGCATCAAATCTCTTAGTGTCACAAAAAAGAATGCTGTGTCTTACAACAGAAAGCATCTTAGATTTGATGAAATATGGTGGTCTACTTTACACACTCAAACAGACTATTTTGAATCATAGATATACACAGCAACCGGACAAGATTAAAATCACATTTTTATCCAGCAACTTATTGACAAAAATAAAGGTTTTCTTGTCTGCTCAGGGGTCCCAGTTGAATACACAGTTCCACAAAGAGCAAACATGTCATTTGTTCAACTCAGAACTCCGGGTTTCGATCTCCACACCATCTCATCCCAATCTGAACCTTTGTAGCCCCCACGGCGACCTAGTCTCAATTCATAGGATCTCACTGGTATTCTGCTTCTGCTTAGATTTGTGAGGAATTTCTTAAATATTGAGTCTTGTAACAAGGGAATTCCTAACCATGTGTTCTTCAAACAAAAAAAACAAGTATATTTGTGATGTGATTCTTCTTCTGTCTAAAACAAATTAACATTTCATAAAACCCAGCTCAACAATGGGTATCATTATGGCATTAAACAGAGTATAAACATTTGTCATTATGTAAAAAAAAAAAAATGAGATCTACCTAAAAGTTAGGAAAATGCTGAAAATTTTACCATTGGAGTTTTAGTTGCCCGTTTCTTCTTTTCTGCTCTCTCTCTTTCCTCAATTTCCATATTTTCTTTTTCAATCAATGAAATCAAAGTATTACAGCGTCTCTGAAATTCCTAAATGAGATAATAAAGAGCTGAATTTCTAAAATGTATTCTTTTAGGATTAGATACTTCTTTAACTGTATCATTTCTCTAGAACAGAATTTCCAAAATTTGTATTTTTCTGTCCTCCCACCAAACCAGTATTCTTTAGAACACCATTTGTATAGGGTATTAGTAGGTCCCAGTAAAAAGAGATGGGGGGTAAGTGTCATTCAATAGATGACAAGTTAAACAAGCTGGTCTGTCTTACCATGGAACACTACTCAACAATAAAAGGGAAGTAACTATTTATACATAAAACTCTATGGAGTCCAGAGAATTATATTGAGTGAAAAATCCAGTCACAAAGGTTATGTCTAGTATGCTTCCATTTATATAACAAATTATTTGAGGCAGGGTGTCCATGCTAAACTGGAACTCACTACATAATCAGGCTAGCTTTAAATGTTCAGCAATCCTCTTTCTGTCTCGGCCTCCCAAGTGCTGGGATAACAGGTATGTGCCACCATGTCTAGCCATACAACAGCATTAAAGGATAAAATTAAAGAGGAAAACAGATCAATGGTTGCCAGGTGTTATGGAGAGTGGGAGTACAGATGTAGCTAGAGATAGTACAACTGACTTGTGAAAATGACGTGTCCACAAATCTACAAATGGTAATATTACATGAGGACCCCGCCACCACACACAATGTCTATACAAATCATATCTCAACAAGTTCTGTGGATTACACTAATATGAATTTTCATATTGCAATTTTATCCTATAGCTACTCAAGTTGTATCCATTGAGACTGGGCTCTAGAACTCTGTATTTTGATTGGTGGTGGTTTGCTAAACATATTTCTTTATTATGGGGCTTTATGGAACCTTTCTGCTCCTGATGCTCACCATGAACCACTGGGAAGAGGATATAAGACTGCAGCTGTTCTCGGAGCTACTTAGCCAACAGAAATCTCAGCACACATCTTATGGGATTTAAGTTCTGGGAATCAGGGATGAACATGCTAATTCAGAGTAAACACTATCTGAAAAGACTTTTGCATTAACCTTGCCACTACTATATTTTACTGCCAGCAAATCAATGCATCCATAAACACATGCATTCATAAACAAATTTTATGAATGTATAGTGAGCACTAAAGATATGATTCATTAATATGAAAACTCATTTATTATTAACCCTGTACACTTTGCTGTGTTTGAAGGTAAATAATGGATTAATACCAAAGGTTAAACAATGTTTAAATATATGATTCCTTTTCTGTGAAAGAAGAAATGCTTGACAAAACAGTTAGACACCCAAACCAAAATATAGTTTCCTAGCAATTAAGAACAAACTCGAGAAAAATAAAAATGATCAAAATGTAAAAATGGAAAGCTCAACAACCTTTCAAAGATTTTTAAGGATTTATTTTATTTTACACCTATGAGTGTTTTTTTGCATGCATGTCTGTGCACCATATGTGTTCTTGGTGCCCACAGAGACCAGAAAAGATCATCAAATCTCCTGGAACTGGAGTTATAGACAGTTGTGAAGCAGCATGTTCTTCCTTTAGAAGAACAGCCAGTGCTCTCTGTGGAACAGTCATCTCTCCATGGTACAAGAATTCTTTTTAAGTTTCAAGAGCTGAGGATTTAGTTCAATGGTAAAGCACTTGTCCAACCTGTCTAACAACATACATGCACACACACATACACACACACACACACACACACACAGTTTGTTCTCTGAAACTACAGTTCAAAAAATGGAAAGTAAAACAATGCCATTTCTATCACATTAGTAGTGATGTGTCCATGCTGTGTGCACACACAGGTGTAGTGTATGTGCTTGGCTGCAGTAAGATGTAAAGGAGAGCTTTCCTTCACTGATGCTGAGTGTCAATGTTACTTGTTATAAACTAAACTTTCTCCCAAAATATTATCTTTTAAAGCCCTAACCCTCATATTTAGGATATCCATGAGGCCCAATGCCATCTTCTGACTATATTTAAAGAAGGGGAGTTTGTGTGATTAGTTAAGGTGAAATGAGTCCAAGTGCCAAAGATGGTCATCTCCCCAACAGATGGCATTTTGGATTCCAGAGTTAAACAACAAAAAAGAAGTGTTGTCTACCCAGTCAAGTTTGTAGTACTTAGTTACAGCATTGAGCCACAAACTAATACCCTAACTTTCAAGAAAATGAATTAGAAATAGTAAAGAAATCTTTTTAAATTTTCATATCCTCTCACTTAACAATCTCATTCTTAGATACTTACTATAATGAGACATGTAATATTTCAAGAAATTATTTATAATACTGATAGCAGGAAAATCCTGGAAACTAAATTTTTGGTACTTAGTAATAAATTTACAGACACTGGACACAGCTGAAAGAATACTAACTAGCAGTTAGTATCAACTACCTCTGAAAGCAGGATCAGTGATGAAGTTTTCTTTTAAAAATTGTGTCTGTTTACTCTGTAGAGGTTGCATTTACACCAAAGTTCAAAAGAGCCTTTTGCCACAGCAACTCTATATTTCCAAATTTTCTAAAATGAGCATTTATAGTCTAGAGCAACTTATAAAGTTGTAAATAATGGCAGGAAAGATTTTAAAGCACAGTTTTGTCTTTGTAAGTAAGATCTAGAAAACTGCCACAAAACATAGGGAATGTTGAAATAGAATATACTATCAACTCTGCAAACATTTTCTACTCTCTAATTCTAGCCCCCAAAGAAACAGAAAATAAAAAATAGACTGAGCAGAAAGGTATTACACATTAACAAATTTGTGTTTTCCAATAAAAACAATCTTATGTATCACTGGAATCAAGTTTCTTCGACATCCATAATTACCCAAGGTTTAATAAACTGATAATGATAACACTGTAATTTTCATTACTTACCCAAGTAATGGTAATATGTTTAATATGCAGACCAAATACTCTTCATAGTTTCAGTCAATAATGCATACACATACAAATTAAACAGCATGTTTTCAATTTATCTATTATAGAAGGGGCTAAGCTGACCCTGATGAGATCTGATCCTTGGTTTCAGGGAGACTACATAGATTTTTTTTTATATATATATAAAGCTGATTTTTGAATCATTAAGCTATACCCTCTGGCTATTATTATTCTCAATAAGTAATAGTTGCCTGCGACTGCAGATATCTTTAGATACATATTCATGGTTCATATGAATGATTCAGGGACAATTACTAATACTTTCAGACAGTCTTATATGTAAGGAGATAGGATATTAAAAATTATTCAAAATAGACTACACTAATAAATTCTCACCGTGATACCTTTGAACCTGTCACTAACTACTCCAAACACAGAAAAACAAACTCTTCAGAAAGGCATCAAAGAAAAGACAAGTATTTATGGTCTCTTTGATTTCTCTGTTTCTTGTCTTTGTGTGTAGCTTCCTATTTTTCTGAGGTTACGAGAATGGTCCATGGAGTGTCAGACAACTTCTATAATTCTCTAATCTAATTATCTCTTTCACTGATTCCCCACTCTTGATTTAGGTGTGAATTTGGAAGAAGGAAAAATAACACAGGGGAGTCAGAAAAGAGATGCCAAAGCAATTAAGGGCAACAGAAGACAATAAAAAACGACACATTGAAACGCTGTTCTGTTGGGTTGGAAGCTCTGTGTTTAGGTACTCTGTGTTCACACATGTGGGAAATTCAAAAGGGCAAACAAACTTCTCAGAGCTGTTTCAGCCCAAAACATTTTTTCTTCTGCTTCTGAAATAATGTTTGGTAGAAGCCAACTTGGCAAATCATACACAATTCAATAGCAATCGCTAAAGCTAAGTTATATGCAGCTCAGAGAGGAAACAAAGGATTAAATGTTACACACAATTTAGGTGACAGAAGGACCTCCATGACAAATCTTTTTTCTATGTTTTTTCGAGACAGGGTTTCTCTGTGTAACAGGCCTGGCTGTCCTGGACTCGCTTTGTAGACCAGGCTGGTCTCAAACTCACAGCAATCCACCTGCCTCTGCTTCCAGAGTGCTGGGATTAAAGGCGTGCGCCACCACACCCGGCTCACCACAAATCTTTAGCAGGATAAATGACACAAGTAAATGTGCATTTTGTGTTAAGAAGCTCCTTTATGGGCTATAGAGATGGCTCAGAGGTTAAGAGCACTGTCTGCTCTTCCAGAGGTCCTGAGTTCAATTCCCAGCAACCACATAGTTGCTCACAACCATCTATAATGAGATCGGGTGCCCTCCTCTGACCTGCAGGTGTACATGCAGGCAGAACACTGTATGCATAATAAATAAATAAATCTTTTTTAAAAAAAACTCCTTCATATAGATTGTCACTTCATAAAAGTCTTAGACACAAAATCAGAAAGGGGTAAACATTAGAAATTATTCAAGTTGATACATAACTCTCCAATACTAGATCCTTGCTAATAAGTCATGCAGCCTGGCCATCTATCTGACTTCCTCCAGTGTCAGAGTACTTGCTCCCTTCAAAGTCTGCCTATTCCAACTCTGAACAACTTGATCACCTTTCCTTGCCCAACGCTGCTATTTGTTACCTTATGATATCTAACAACTGGTTCCATATCCAACTTGTGTAGTCCAAGAAAGCAAGCCACTTTCCTCCCTGCCTAACAATCCTGTGTTTCAAAGGCAGCTCCTATGCCTCAACCAATCTCATCTGGAGAACCACACACCCCATGTTTAGAGTAAATAGCTTCTCTTTACTCATCCTTCATGTAGACCATTTCATGGAAGACTGTGTAACACACAAAGCTCCTTGTGATGGCTAATCATGATGGTCAACTTGATTGAACTGAGAAACATGCTGAAGATTAGTAAAGCACAGCACAGCCCTCCATCTGCCTTTGAGTGTGTTTCCAGAGAGGATTAAACAGGAAACCTGGCCTGAGTGTGCATACAACTATTTCACAAAATGGAGGTCCAGATGGAATGAAAGGGGGAGAGGGAGAAAGTTCACTAATGCAGGCAGTATCTCTATCTCTGCCTCCTGGCCACAATAAAAAAAGATATTCTACTCCACCACACCCTCCTTACCTGGATAGGCTAAAACCTCGGAAACTATGCCATTAATTTAGCTCCCCTCCCTTGTTTTTCTCATGCATTTGTCATCACAAGGAAAAGTATAACCGAGAAAATTGCTACCACAAACATGTAGTCATGCTGTGACTCCCTGATGATGTGACTCCCTGATGATGTGACTCCCTGATGATGTGACTCAGACACCTTTATAGACAGGTTATTGGAGGGATTTGGAAAAGTTGGAAGAAGTTGGGTGGAGAAGAATGCTGTAAGGAGAAATAAATGAATGACTCTGGTAGGAGTACCAATGACCAGAGTTCCAGTAAGTATAAAGACTGCTTGTGGGCTTCAGATGGGAATAAGGACTCTATTAAACTTGGAGAAGATGTTACGTGTTATACATGGCAAAGACCTTACATACATTTTTTCCTCCATTACAACTTTCAGCAAAGGTTAATTAATGAATTAATTTATCTGTGGAGAAAACTTCAAGGCAGCATAACATTCAGTCAACATAACGTGGATATTGCTGCCTGCTTTTTGAAGAATTTGCATTGAGAATTATGAACAAAAAGGAGAAGAGTGGTATCCTGGTGGGTTTTCCTCAGTTTGATGCAAACTGTAGTTATCTGGCAAGAGCGACCTCAATTAATGCCTCATCAGATTGCCTGTAGGCATGTCTGCAGGATATTTTCTTGATTAAGACTGATGGAAAAGGACCAGCACACAGTAGGGCAGTGGTTCTCAACTTGAGGTCCATGACCCCTTTGGTGGTTGTATATCAGATATCTTGGATATCAGATAGTTATATTACAATTCATAAACAATAGCAAAAGTACAGTTATTAAATAGCAACAAAAATAAATTTTTGTTTGGGAGGGGTCACCATAACATGAGGACCTGCATTAAAGGCTCAGATCATAAGAAAGGTTAAGAACTACTGCTGTAGGGGATGCCCTGGGCAGTGGGGGTCTTGGGTTATACTATTAAACAGGCTGAGCAATCCACAAGGAGCAAGCCAGTAAGCAGTGTTCCTCCATAGTCTGTGCTTCAGTTTCTGCCTCCAGGTCCATGCCTTGAGCTCCTGTTTTGGCTTCCCTCAGTGTATTGTGAATCAGGATATGTAAGCCAAATAAATAAACCTTTCCTCCCCAACTTGCCTTTGGTCATGGCATTTTACTACAGCAATTAAAACCTGACTAGAATTGATGGCAAATATTTTCAATTTTGCAAATGATACAGTGTCTGTCACATTATCCTTCTCATCCATTATAGCTTGTAACTAGTCACTGAAAATATGTAACTGAGCATATACCCATGTTTAAATAAAATCTTAATTAAAAATACTAGCCCTGTAATTTTCTATTATAATTTTCACATGTCTAAACATTGTTCTGATTTCTTTATAAAAATGTAAAACTAGTTCTTAGCTACTTAGTTTGTTGAGAGTCAAAATGGATAAAAAAGTAAGGAACTAAAAAAATTAAAATAAAGAAAACAACTATATTCCACGTGTGTGTGTGTGTGTGTCTGAATTTGTGGATGAAATACTATAGAATTAGAATTTTGTTCTAGAATTTTCAAAAATGGGCATATTTTCTCTTTTGTTCTTTTATGCATTCCCTATGTATTACTCCCCAAAGTATTTATTTGAAATCTTCATCTGCAAATCCTGCAATATGTTTCCCAGATTTTGAGATATTTTTGAACCTCTAAATACTAAGAAAAAACAATGGCAGTATATATTAGGCTTTCATAGACCAGAAATATCGGCAACTGAATGCAAATTCATGCTCAAATGAAGATATCCTACCTATTTCAAACAAGTTTTGAATGTTGTGATGCTTTTATATAAATACTGTCACTTAAAAACATTGTTATTTCACGAAATGGTCTGTCATCTTTTCACATAATGATGCACTGGTATAAATACCCAAAATGATCCCCGTTAGTGTACTAACTATATTTCTAATTGTCCAAAGAGTTTAGGATTACAAATAAAACAATGTAGCTACATGTGTAACACACATGACACAAGTGATGCATAAACTTATGAATAAATAAGAGCTACAAGACTTACAGTCAAAAGTCTAGCAGGAGACAGAGTCAGAAATAAACTAGCATATTGGTGCAATTCCTCAGATTCCATCCAAACCTTGTACAATTGTAGGGGTTAAAACAAACTAAAGCACAGTCTGTGTTGATTTATTGACCTAATGCCTACTCTGGGTAAGATCCAATGCTGATCCCCTTGAGTATAACCAGTTTCACTTCAAGGTTAAAAGTACGGTAGAAAAAAATGACTCGAGGACACACATTAGTACATTAGTCAAAGGGAGCAAAACACGATATGAAATAAGATAGAAAAAAAACTTGAGAGTTTTTACTATATATGGTAAGTGAGGTGCACATCTACCTACTTCTACCAGAGCAATATTTTAAATACATATATATGATCATATCATTGCCCTGCTAAAATCTATCATCGACTCCCCCTACTTCCTACACACTAATGATGCAAATCTAGTCCTCAATGCAACAGTTTCCTCCATCACACGGCTGCTGGTTGCAACATCTTCTACCACTTCCCCATGCACACATTACTAGTTTTGCAGTATACTGGTAGTATTTATCCCTTTTGCATAATCCTTCTTATACAGCTTGAAATGTGCTTCTTCTATGAAGCTATTTCCCTGATTCTTTTGCCACATAGCAAAGTTAATCACTACCTTCTCTATTATAAGATATTTTCAAAATTAAGGCAGAGAAGGAATATTTTAGTCTTTGAAGCACAGGGAAAGAAACAGGTTCCTTTGAGTTAAAATGTACTTGACTTTAATGACTTACAAAGAATTAGGTTTTATTGTGTGTTTTTCTAAACAAAATCTGTTTTTGTTGTTTACCTCAAACTCCACTTTTTCCCCATCCTTTCTTCTACCCTCCTACTCCTAGTAGCTTTCTTTACATTTTCAGGTCATATATAATGTCATACTCAAGAAGAACTCATCAGAACACTTTACAGGTTATTGATTTTCTTCAGTGTATTATTAATCTTTCATATATTTCATTAAGAGTGAGATCTCCTAAAATACCAACATTAGATGTTAGATGCAGTTACATACTAACATAAAATATGTAAAGTCATAAGCAACAAAGCATCACTGTGACTATAGAACAACCAGAAATTTTCTATTTCCCTTTTATTCATCTAAAATATCTAAAAAGAAACAGCCTTTCCGACTAGATTGAATATTTAGAAAAGTACTCTGTGTGGAACCAGTAAGCTAATTAACATTTACTAGCCACTTGGATAACCATATAAAGTGAGAAGCAAGTTCATAAAAAGCCATAGCAATAATTTCTAGAAAGTCGTTTTTTTCTCCTACAGTTCTAATAAGAAATGTCATTTTATTACTTTTAAATAAGGCACAATTTCATTAATAATAAAGTTGTGATTTGAAAACAAACTAATAACATGAAAATGTTATTACCCAGTTTTCAACAGTGTGTGATTCCCTGAGATGCTATCGCCAAAACTCATTTAAACTACTACCAAAGGCAGGGTAATTGTAGTGACTAATTACTAATACTCAGATTCAACTGCAATGATCTTGGCCACAGGCAAAGCAACACACCATTTCCTGAGCTGGCTGGAGGGAAAAAAATGTTCTTCAGCAATTGAAAAGTTAAAAAAAAAAAAAGACTATTTTAAAATGAAAATTAAGAACCAAAGTCATCCTATAGAGGAAACAGTAAATGTTTTATCAGTGAATGTTTATTTCTGAGAATTAAATTTTACTTTTTCTTCTTTAAGTACTTAGAAGGAAACTAAGAAGGATCAAGGCACTAATGATTGAAGGTTCTTTTCCAATCTGTCCTGTCGAATGAACTGACTTATGTGTTACAGCCTTTGGAACTCTCAGATTCTCCTCAAATTGCTATGTCACATCAGTCACTAATAAAGGAACAGAAATGGCAAGGAATTGAATGAGCTAATGTTGATAAGGGGACAGGTTGGCATCATATAAAACACACTACACCTAAATACAGTATATTATCATTTCTTTTCATGGTCATTTCATACGGATCCTTGTATTTGGGATCGTTTTTGAGTGACCAAACACTAAGGCCCTAATGTATGATCCCCCAGCTCCAGGATGAAAGTGGTAAGGCAGTTCTTATGCTCTGAGCTTAAAAGTACAAGTTCAGCACATGCTTCCTACTTAGTTTTGAAGTTCAATAGAGGCTGATTACTTACTTAAAGACCACACAACTTCTTCAAGAAAAATTCAAAATCTTTTTAGCACAGAGAGATGGAAATGAATCTTATTTTCTCTTTTGTACAGCCAGCAGTTTTAAATGGAGAAAAGCCTCAAAATCGTCAACCTTTAGCTGAAGCCTTTCAAAATGAAGCATATTTGAAAGGGGATATTCGTTTCTTTAAGCACTTTGTGAATGTTAGTTAAGTCAGATGTCATGAATTCAGTACTCTGAGATTTGTGCACAAAATATAACTATTACAGTTCTTACATTTTTTTTCTAAGAAAGATTTCACACTATTTGTTGAGATGTCTGGGAAAGAAAAATCTTTTAGTAAGCTGAGTTTAATCATTAGAAAGATTTTAAATACAGCTAGAGTCACAAAACGAATCAAATTGCTTCTTCCATTTCAAAGATAGGATTTTTTCAATGAAACCAATGTTTTTTATTACAGGAATCACAGCTGTCTCTCTCGAGAAGGTGGATTCTCTCCCAAGATTGTGAAAATGATTGACTAAAAAGATATTTTAAAAACAAAGGGAAGAAGATGATCTAGAAATATTAATAATCCATTTCTGCAACTCCATAATTATTTATATTAACATAATCTAAAAAGATAAATAAATATATGCAGAAATATAAATAAAAATTAACCACTACCTAGAAGGGAAATAAAATTTTAGCATAACAGAAAACTAAAAAAACCTTAAATTAGTATATTGAAGTATAAAATTGACTACATTTTTAAAGATTCTGTAAAAATTAGAAATTTTATTTTCTAAATGGTACTAAAGGAAAGTGGTGTTTGCAACTTTAATAGACAAAATACAAGTTTCAATTTGTAACCACTTATATAGTTAACATCTGCCTTTTGGCAAATATGCTCCGAAGATTTAAATATCTAGAGAAAGGAAAAGCATAGAAGTAAATGTTTTGAAACAATAAATAAAATGGAGGAAAAATAGCATTCTTTACAAGGGAGTTCAGAGACATCTAGTGGCTGTTGATATATTGGAGTTTCATTCCCTGGTACTTAGTAAGGAGGATATTGTTCTAAGATCATCTTATTATTGCAAACAGCATAAGTTTTTCTTGCACTTTTAATCTCTTTCATACCTTTTGCATTATCTTAGTAACTGTAGAAACTACACCTAGTATCAAGCCTTCAACCTTTTAAAAATTAGTAAAATATCACTGAAATATCACAGAATTCAATAAACGTTTCATCACATAAAAGGGCACATATGTTCAAATCTGGGATTTCTTGGGGAATGAATTTAAGCATTTTTCTTTTACAAACTATTAGTGCTGTCCTAAATTGTGCCAGTACATGCATAAAAACCCAAGTAGCTAGAAATATAAATGTATGTCTTTGAAAGGAGTTGTAGTTAGGTGTATTCACAGATATCCTAAGTGATACTGCAAAGTCTGCTGACAGTCAAGATCAAATCTCATTTCCAAAAGAGAATTAAAAAGCAATTCTACATTCTTCTTCAATAATTTACTTCAATGATCCAAATAACATGTCAAACAACTTTTCTGTCCCTAAATCTAATCATGGTTCTTTGTGCTGTGGATTAATTCCTAACTTTTTCATTGTTTCTTCAATTCTCTTTTACCATAGTAACATACACACTTCTCCATTGCTTTTTATATAAGTACAACACTTAAGTTTTATATAAGTACAACACAGAGACCAGGCACTCTGTATGTTAAAGGTTAAACAAATAATATTCCAAAGCTACCTCTAAAATAATAGAGCAGCTTCATATTTTCAATAGAGCAGCTTCATATTTTCAATAGAGCGGCTCATATTTTCTTTTTTATTCATCTTTGTGAACTGAAGGTATAAAATGAATCAAACAAAATATGGAACACTTTCTCATACCCCAAAGAACTTTTAGAAAATAAAATATTTATGAGAACAACTTAAGATATGGGTGTCATTTTACAACTAGTCACAAAACCACTGCTTGGGTTGTTAGGTTTGAGATCTTTTTCGTTTTAGGCTATATAAATCTATTTTTGTTTTAATGACCTTGGCTCATGAAAGAATTTCAATGACAGCACTAAAAGTGTTTACACATGAGGCTGATCATGGTGGAAATACCTACAATCCCAGAATTAGGGAAGATAATGCAGGAAGATATTGAACTCAAGGAAAGCCTGGGCTACATAGCAAGTTCCAAGCCAGCCTAAGCTACATAGTAAGAACTTTGTTAATTAATTAATAAGCTGCAAGTTTTAGAGTGTCATCATAAACAGTGCTATTAAGTAGCACTAGATTTTAGAAAGAGCAGAATTCATGTTGTAAAGCAACAGAGGGGATTCCAGAGGATAAAAATAAAATAACTATACGTTTTTGTAATGTTCTTATGAAGACTCAATTTGGGCTACAATCTCTTTTCACTGAAAACAAATCCTTGAGTCACCTGTACAGTCTCAAATGTCATCTGGTTAGTTACAAAGGGAAAGTGTACAATAAAGTGGTTAGCCCTGAGAATCATAGCATAAACCAAGAGACCAAATGTAGCATCACAAGTAGTGTGAAAACCTGACACAATATTCTTGGTGATGTGCTGCAAAAGTAGACACAGAATATCACTTCTGGACCATTCTTGCCCAAGACAGTGAACTTAAATCTACTAATGAACAAATTATGAAGAACAGTACAGAGAACTCTATAAGATAACTAGCTGGCACCTCTTAAAATGATGATAGTTATGTTTATGTATGTGTATATATACATGGAGCAATAATAATTGAAGAAAAGTGAGTTACAAATATAAGAAGGATTAAAGGGAATATGGAAGGAGTTGGAAGAACAGGACATAGGAGAGGGTAGAAAAAATGTGGAGAGGGTAATGGTGTAATTTTTCATTTTCAAAGTGCCACTATCATGAAAAATGAAACACTACAGATTTACAAGAGACTAAAGAGACCTAGCAATCAAGAACAACCTATGCACATTCCACACTGTCTTAAACAGAAACTATAAGAGACTTTTGGAGAACTGCCAGAAAAGTCTGTTTATAGGATTTTGTATTGCTGAATCAATATTAATATTTCATGTAGGATTTAGCTATTATGTAGAAAGATGTATTTATTCTTAGGAGATATATATTATATTTTATTATTTATTTTAAAGGTTTATAAATTATTTGTGTTCATCTGTGTGTCTCTCTGTGCTACATGTGTGTGAGTGCCTGGAGAGGCCAGAAGAGGTCATTGGAGGGCCTAGAGCTACTGTTACAGGTGGTAGTGAGTTGTTGGAAACTGAATTCAGGTCCGTGGGAAGAGCAACAAACGCTCTTAAACAATGTGTCATCTTTCCAGAGCCATCCTCATTTTTTGCCATGAGTTACAAGGGGGTGGGGTGCATGTGTGCAATGCATGTGTGCATGCGTGTGTGTGTGTGTGTGTGTGTGTGTGTGTGTGTGTGTGTGTGTGTGTGACCATGGATTTTTTTTGTTTTGGGCATATGAATAGGCCTGTTGTCCATGAATGTGCAGTGAAAGCCTGAGGATGATGTTAGGAATTATCCTATATGCTGAAGTTTCTACATGGTAGATTCTACAATGAACAATTATGTTGTCAGAAACTTACTTTAAAATGGTTAATAAATGTATATACTTATATAAATATCTCACATAAACAAATATGTATTAATATAAGATGCGGATGTGTTTCTGAATAGAGATGTTTTGATATTTCTGAAAATAGGCACATTTTAAATAGATTACACATATATAGTATATAACTATATATTGAAAGAGATGGGAGAGAAAGCTAATGTAACAAAATGTTAACAATTGGAGGAATAAAGTGAAGGGGAAGATTTGAAATATGTACTTTTCCAAAATAAGTAAGTGACAAGAGGAATACCTACCATGGCAGTTCTAGACTTGATAAACCAGTCAAATCTAAATTGGGGAGCATTCCGTACACACTGTCTTAATTCTTCATACACATTTTCTCTGTCAAAGCCCATTTTGTGTAACATACAAATCAAGAATCTGTCTTCTTCTTCAGTATAGTTCTTTCCTTTGCTGGTTCCATACTGAATACGCAATTGATGAAATGGAGCCTTGTATCTTGCAATCTGTATGTTTCAACAAAATTGCACTTTTAATGGAGTGTGCAATAACAAGTCAAAACTAATCACTACAGCAAATAAAATAATAATCTACTAATAAACTGAAATAGAATATACTACTTTGGCATCCAGTGCTTTCTTAATACTGATCCTTCTCTGGATTCTTGCTTCTCCACGTTCAATTTGAGCCATAATTTTCTCAATGTCCTGTAATTCATTGCAGCGTTCCCAAAATACAGCTGAAAAAAGAAGTTATTACTTTAAATTACCACCATTTAAGCAAATGAATTCGAGGAATTATAGGATTCAGAATTAACGTATAGTAGATATGGCATCATCTATGTATATATAATATGCTCAATTATTAACTACTCTTAAGTTATCATTTTACCCAAATATGTTACAAAAGAAACCAAATGCATAAAGTGAAACAGAGGTGGGATGCACATAAATATAAATACAGTTTTCTAGTAAGCAAAATTGAAAATAAACTCATTAAAAGGTCATTTACTTCTTTCCTATGAAATGGCAATTTCTACAAAAACCGTTGGTTAGGTCTGAAATCATTCACTAATCTTATACTTCACATCACATATAGTTTCTTAAAAGATGAGGGATTTTAACTGGACGCATACAGAATATTCAAATCCCCCAGGTACCCAGCCAAATTTTACGGATTAGCCAAATAAACTGATCGATTAATATGCCCCAATTTATGGCTTCAGTAAAAGACCTTCTAGTGACATTATCTGTGTCCTAAAATTCTTCATTTTTAGAGCATACCATGATACGTATTTTGCCAGATGTGGTGCCGCACGCCTTTAATCTCAATACCTGGCTAGGCAGAGGCAGGAGGATCTCTGTGAGTTTGAGGCTAGCCTGGTCTACAGAGTGAGTTCCAGGACAGTCAGAGCTATTACACAGAGAAACCCTGTCTCAAAAAAACAAAAAACAAAAAGAAATATTTCTGTATGTTAGCACTTTATCATTTGTATAAGCACTTATGCCCATTAATGCATTCTCACACTTACTCATTCAACACACATGCACAGAGGGAGAGAGGGAGAGAGAGAGAGGGAGAGAGAGAGAGAGAGAGTGAGTGAGTGAGTAACCTCTTATATTAAGACAATATACTAGATGAGAAATGATAGATACTGATTTACATTCAGAATTTTAGATGCACCAAGATAGGAAAGATGTTTTCTTCAAGGCTGCCAAATACAAATAGCCAAAACACTATAAATGGAACATTTATATAATTCCTGATTATTTCATGATTTTTCTTGCTGTAGGCAGTTTATTGTATATATGTGTAATAATATAAATGTATATGTAAGAAAAGAAAAATAATAAAAAATTAAGACAATGTACTCTTGAACATCCAAATGTGTACAACTCTTCTACCAATCAAATAAGCCCGCTCAATTCTCCCCCCGCCCCCTGACATGGTCTCCAATATGGGAAACAACAATTAACCAGTCCTGTCATCTCCTTGCATTCCTGCCTGGACTTAAAGGCCCTGAGCTTGCTCCATAGAACTTCAGAAAAGAAGAAAGAAAATTCTTCAGAAAACCTCACTGGACATGTTTTTCACACTCATTTCATGGTACTTGGTTTAGTGACAAACTTAAGAGAACAGCTGACAAAATGACTTTTTGCCATTGTCATTTTGGTTTTTGTGGTGTTGGAAATCAGACCTTAAGTTCTACCATTGAACTAAAACCCCAGCTCAGCATATCTTTCTTTTCTTCTTCCTCTTTATATTTCTTTCTCTCTTTCCTCCCTTCTTTATTTCAGGCCTTTAAGTGGCACGTGGGGACCTGATCATGGCACCTTAGTCCTTATATTTTTTGAAACATGATATCACTATACCCAGGCTGGCCTCAAACATGCTACACAGACCAGGCTGCCCTCAAGCACCCAATTTGCCTACCGCAGACTCTCAATGCTGCGATTGCAAGCATGCATCACCATGCCTGGCTACGTGACATATTTTAGGAACACTATTATAACTTTCAGCTTGACCCCCACACACACACACCAATGCCATGTCCCTCTATGTGCATGTCCTTTACATTATTTTCATTCACTTTTCATGAAAATTTATCTCTCCCATCTATTGTTCCCCAAAAGCCCTCAAGTTATGTTTTCAACCTTAACATAAGTAGAAGTGTCAGCCGGGCATGGTGGCGCACGCCTTTAATCCCAGCATTCGGGAGGCAGAGGCAGGCGAATCGCTGTGAGTTCGAGGCCAGCCTGGTCTACAAAATGAGTCCAGGCTGGCCAAGGCTACACAGAGAAACCCTGTCTCGAAAAACAAAAAAAAAAAAGTAGAAGTGTCATGCTAATGTAAAGGAAAAAGAACTTCATGAATTCAGTGTTATATGAAATTTTGTCTAGACAAAATTAACTTCTAAATTCTCCTTTAGATTTCCAGGAGGGAAAACAGAGCAGGTCTTCTGTGATTACAACTGATTTTCTTCAAGCATTAACTCTAGATAAATTAAAAGCTGTACCTGATAATGATTAAACTTTGACTTATTCATGAGTTTTGTAATCTGATTTTTGTTGTTGTTGTTGTTGTTTCTTCTTGTTGTTGTTTGGCTACTAAACACAGAATTTCAATAGTTATCTCAAATAGCTGGGGGCTGGCAAAGAAACCATACAACTGCTTCTTAATATTGCTTCTTTTGAAAAACCGCTCTCGATTCTAAATACTTGATGTATTCAGACTAAATTTGAAAGGTCAGCCTATTTGAAATTTAACTACACACAGAAAACAGAGAGATTAACCTATTTTAATAAGATTTCTTTTCAGAAGCCTGACAGTTTAGATATATTCTGACACGGGAATTAATATAAACTCCACACACTTCTGTGCAGCTATTCTGATTCTGATTGAGGCTAAAGACACAGCTGAGTAGGAGAGGGAAGTGTTTCAAGGACCACTGAACAGATTTAACCAAGAAATCTTTTTAGATCTATTCTAAATTGCCTTAAGTTAATAGGGCCCACCACTACCTGATTGAATTCCTTGAGGGCAGTTGAGTCTGTAAATGGGCCTGATAAGAACTCTCTACTTCAAAGATGACCTACAGTGACTATGCTAAACCTAGGACCAGACCTTTAAAAGATCAAATCAGAGAAATGAAAGAACAGAAAACTCATGCAGTAGCCACTTTAGTTTATGCAGAGCTTTCCTCAGCTATCTGAGCTATCTCTCAGAGACAGCAGCGTAGAAATACAATCATATCTTATATCTTTACTTACACCTCATTCACAAAAGCTTTAACATCTCTGAGCAAAAACACAACTCAATGATAAAGAAACAGGAGCTAGAAAGATGGCTCAGTGGTTAAGAGCACTTGCTTCTATTCCAGACGACCAAAGTTTGGTTCCCAGCACGCACATTAGACACCTGTGACTCCAGCTCCAGAACACACATAGCTCCATTGGCACCTTCACATACATAGCATGCATTCACATGGAGATACACACATGTAAAAACAAATATTTTTACAGGACATGCATGCATTTAAAATAAAAGTATGTTTGAAATGGCATACAAACCTGAATACTCCATGACCTCCTCAGGGGATTTGCCCTCTACCCTCTCGAGCTATATTATCAATGTCATCTCTCCCATACTTCTCATTAGCTTTAATAAACTGGTTAAAATCTCGCTTTGTCCAGTTTGTGAAACCCTATAGATAAAAATTTTTATATCGTCAGTAGATGTTAACGTAATAAATTCAGTTACAATACTACTTATATCTGTATAATGATGTATTAAAAGCAGTTTAAAATACTTAACACGTGCCCTTTTATAAAGTTCATTTCTTTAATATGCTCAGTTTGCATTGTTATAGCAATAATTGCTTTTCTATTTTAAAGGAAATGTACTATTCAAGTACTTTAAGTTGATATATAATCCTAAGACATTGCATAGTCTTAATTCCATATTTCCAGATGCATACAACATTAAGATATAATTCTAATATAAAATCTAATGTTAGTTCTGATGTCTCAAGGTTTCAATGACTTTTCCCACAGATCAGTTCTCAGATATATTAAGAGAGAGAGAGAGATGTGGATGTACTGAATTGAAAGAATGCTGGAAAAAATCCAAAAAGAATACAGGAAAACATTCACAGTTCTTTAGATTATTCCAAACTACAGTGGATAAATAATTTCTGTTCAAAACTACATTCATAAGGGCCAGCAAGATGAAACAGCAATTGAAAGTGCTTGCCACACGGGCCTGATAACCTGAGTTCAGTCCCTGGATCATACAGTGGAAGAAAAGAACTGACCATCAAAAGCTGTCCTATGACTTCTCCATACATGTCTCAACATGCACGTGCCTCTTCCAATAATAATAAATAAAGTGATTTTTAAAAGATTATATTGATAAATAGAATTTCTATAAATAGAACATTACTCAGGTATCTGGTCTTTTTATTAATGCATGAAACAGCCAGTGTTTTAAGTCATTTTGCAATTATTATTCCACCAATGGCAATGTAGCTCAGTTGGCAGAGACCTTGCCTAGCATGGATAAAGCCATGAGTTCAATTCCCAGCAGAACATAAAAACAACATGGTGGCAGGAGATGAGAACAGGAGAATTCAGAAGTTCAAGGTCATCCTCAACTACAGAGTCAATTCAAGGCTATCATGGGAAACATGAAACACTAAAAAAAAGCATTAAATTTATAGCATCAAAAAAAGATGGCTTAAATTCAAGTGGGGCAAAAAACTTGATTATGCTTCTAATTATAAACTCAATTATTTCAATTGAGATTACATATTCACATTATACTGTATATTCAGAATATATTATAAGTAGTATAGTATTCAAAAGGCACAACTTTATTTTTGCACTCAGGAAATATGTTTTGAAATTAAAGTAAAAGCAAACATTAATGTTTATTCTTTGGTAGTTCTTAAAACTCTGCCAACTGCAATTAACTTTCAAGCTAAATCTGGTGACTTCCAGACATTTTTTTTTTTTCAAAAACGTATCAAAGTATTTTGTCAAAATTCATTTAATAAAATCACATGCTATTAAAATAAAAAGGCCTGCATCAACATATAAATATGAAAATTCTTTTTAATAAAAACTCTTACTTTACTTTTAATTATCACATATTCCTGGGACATGGTGTGACACTGTAAAGAGCGCCCTACAACTGGCTTATGCATCACCTCAAGCATTAAGGTGTGGGAAACATTCCAAGCTATCAGTTAACAGTTGCAGCAGAGAATTTCCTACGGCTGTACCTTGCACATTGTTCTAAAGACTGCTGAAGAAATACATTTAGCTGGTTAAGGCAGTGCCATAAATTCACATTTTGTTTATTTTGTCAGAACTCATTTCAGAAGTGTGATACAAAATTTATTAAAGCAACAATGACTAGAAAGCCTTACGGTGAAAAGTTTCCCTATTTAATGTTAGCTTTTAATTATACAATGATCACATCAAAATGCTTCAGGCATTTCTCATTACTGTGTTCAAGCTCTTTCCTGAGAACTCTTCTTTCAAAAGGAATTTTTCATAAACAAAAAAAATGATGTAGTGTAGTTTCAGGGATCAAGTCAATCAAAGAAATGTAATTTTCAGATATATATTGGAAATTATTATTTAACAAATTCAAATCTGGATTCACTGGCCTTATTATAATTTGTTTTTTAAAAGTATGCCTTATTTTTAATAATTAACACTTCTATTTTCCATGTATATGTTCACCCACTATTTCCAAGACAGCATGTTTTACAAAGGGAATTTTCTAAGAAACAAAGACATGTAGTCAAAATGTGTGTTTGTGGGTATGTCAGATCACAACAACTGGACCTATATATTATTTATTTATTATTTATAATTTTTTAGTTGACTAGAAGTAGTTAAGCCACTTAAAATAGTTTACTTGTGTGAGAAGTTTATCCTTCTCTTCAGTCTCTTGTGGTGTAAGAGGTTCAGCTCCATCAATCTTCTTTTGCTCTTCTCTTTGAGCTACAGCTGGATTGGGGATCTCAGGATTCCTTGGGACCTAAGAGCAAGAGAGAAACAAATAAACCTATGAGAAAAATGAATCAGGCCAAGCATACACACACATATTAATCTGGAGAGTTATTTCAACAGTAAACAGTGGGACCTCAGAAGCAGATGGCACATAGCCCTCTCTACATTTCTACCACTTAGGGTTTTTTTTTTTTTTTTAATCTGTTCATTTGAAACGGATTCTTAACTTTTTTTTTAAGATTTATTTATTTTATGTATATAAACACTCTATTTGTAAGTACACCTGCAGGCCAGAAGAGGGCATCAGATCACATTATAGATGGTTGTGAGCGACCATGTGGTTGCTGGTAACTGAACTCAGGACCTCTGGAAGAACAGACAGTGCTCTCAACTGCTGAGCCATCTCTCCAGCCCCACCACTTAGGGTTTTACTCTAATAAAAACCATTCTTATACTGTGTAGTGCAGTATTTTAAGATTACAGCCCATTGGTAAATGAATGGCACATTGTAGTCTAAGTCTCATTATGCTGTGTAACAAAATAAACCCTTATACCATGGCATTATATAGAATAAACACACATTTTGGTATTTACAGTTTATAAAGCCTCCTGGTACTATACAGCAGGATATACAGGAGCACTGCACCTAAAGATGACATCCAATGTTCTGGTCATCTTAAGTTGTGAAAACAATAATGCTTTTATTCCATGATAGGGATTGTAAAAATAGACTATTTGGGGATGGGTAGTCTAGAAAGAGTGGAGATATAAAGAAGGATACACAGCAATAGAGAAGTTAAAACATGTGTTTAGAGGGAGTGTATGGTAGACCACAACAACAGCTGTGATGGAACCACAATTCATGGGAGAAAACTTGTGTGCCAGCAGTAGCAAACAGAGATAATACTAGTGCTCTTTAAAGTAAAGGACTGCAAAAGCACTGACAACTGAGAAGAATGCAAGAACTGGAAGCACTGGGGACAGAAGCTGAGTTTTCTGAGAAAGCCAGCAGTCCTCAGCATCTCGAAATGGTAGCTTAGAATGTCTCAGTGCGTAACAGTGTGCACACAGTCCACTGTGGTTCGGGAGCATTGAACAGCAGTCCTTGTATGGAAGGACAAATCTGGTTTCCAGCCTTGAAGCTCCCTAGAATTACTACAAACATCTGGAGCCACAATGCAGCTCAGTGATTTAAGAGAGCATGTATAGAACATATGTAATACATTTTATAACATTCCATTAAGCATAAAAATGAAATCTTGGCAGTAAGTCTTTCACTTTTTGGAATGCACACATAATATAAATGACTCATTCCATAGAAATGTCAAGTTGATATACCACTAAAAATTATACATATATTAGATGACATTTTTCTCATTGTTATATGTATTTTATAGCATTTAAAACCATATCATTATAACTTAAAGGTAAGCATTTTTAAAATGTTATATCCAATGGTTCTTCACGTAAAAACTTACCAAACAGATATTTTTAAAGAAATATTAGACAGGCAGATCTGGACCCGGGGGGTGGGGAGGATCTGCTCAAACTACTGCACCAACCAAGGACAATAAATGCAGTAAATATTGAACCCCTACTCAGATCTAGCGAATGGACAACACATTCACCACAGTTGTGGAGAGCAGGGACTGACTCTAACATGAACTCTGCTGCCCCCTATGTGACCATTTTCTCTTGGTGGGGAGGCTTGGTGGCACTCAGAGGAAGGATAAGCAGGCTACCAGGATGAGACTTGATAGGTTGTGACCACATGGTGGGGGAAGCGGACCCCTTCTGTCACAGACCTAGGGGAGGGGAATAGGGTGAAAGAGGGAGGGAGAGAGGGAAGGAGGGAGGGAGGAACGGGAGGATAAAAGTGAGGGGATAACAATTGACATGTAATCTGAATAAATTAATTAAATAAAAAAAATATTGGATATTAAAAAACAGATTTATTTGTAACAATCAGTACCAGACAATGAAATGAGTATGCACTGACTGTTTATTGTATTCTTAGTACTAAAATTAAGTATGGACTGAATTACTGGACACAAACCAATTCTGTGGTTTTGATCTTCATGTTAAACATCCTAGGTTCGCCAGATGTGATGTCACATAGCTGTAACCTTAGCATTTGGGGTCCAAAGTAGGAAGAATGCAAGTTTGAGGGCAGCTTGGGCTACCTTGTGAGTTCAAGAATAGCTGGCTTACACAAGAGCTATCTCATAAAAGAGAAAGGAAGGCCTGTGGTGGTTGACATCCACTTCTGGTGCCCACTGGGAGGCAGGAGAATCACTCACCAGTAAGACAGAAAGGGAGAGAGAAAAAGAGAAGGAGAGCAGGGGGAATAAAAGAGAGGGAGGCAGTGGCAGGAAAGGCAGAGGAGAGAAAAGAAGAGAGGGAAGAGGAAGGAAAAGGAGAAGGAAATGAAACCCCAAAGTTCTGAAGAGATGGGAAGCAAAGACCACTATAAACTGGAGCACTATAAGCAAAAACATGAAGGCAGAAATGCACAGGGGGACATAGGAGTCTTCTCTGGTGTGGCTTATGCTGAGTGGTCGGACACTTACCTAGTACAGGTGAAATGGTGGCTTCTATTGCAAGCACTGGAAAAATATTGAGAACAGGACAAAAACAGAGCTGGATAGAGAAGCTATCTGAAAGGTCCAGTGCATTGCAAACATAGTGCAGGTAGCTCTTGTTCTCACCACTTCCCTCTCCCTTACTAAATCATTTGATCCCCTCATTTAGGCATTTCCACATTCCAACGCTAACAACTAAGGTCCATTGCTCTATTTGCCACTTCCTTATATTTGACTCATTCCTAAGGCTGGTCACGAAGGTCCAGCTATCACAATTCATTATTTGGTTAACATGGCTAATGAGGACTTATGAACTCATCCTAGCAAAGCCACTCCTGTAGAGACACCTGCTGCTGTCTTTTCCTGGTCCAGAGGCAGCACCCCACCTCCCAGCTTGTCCCCTCTGAGGTAAAATAAATCTCTTTTGTGCTGAGAATTTGGTTTCTGGGTGTGTTCTGGGCCGACTCTGAGGCCCCTTCACTACCAGAGGCAGAGAATTGCTGAGACCTTATAACTTGGAAATGAAGTATGGTGACAAAAGGAATAGAAAAAGCATAAACTAAAACTGGAATGTAGGGGCTGGTAAGATGCCAGTTTCATTCCAAATAGCTCAGCAGATAAAAGCAGTTGCAAAAAAGACTGGGTTCAATCCCTATAACCCAGAGGGTGGAAGGAAAGCGCTAACTCCCACAAGCTGTCCTCTGCCCTCCACAGGCACACAGTGGTGCGTGCGCTCTCTCTCTCTCTCTCTCTCTCTCTCTCTCTCTCTCTCTCTCTCTCTCTCTCTCTCTCTCTCTCTCTCTCTCTCTCTCTCTCCTCACAGAATAAATAAATAAATACAAATGAGCAAGATTCCATGAGGTAGTGAAAAAAACCTTATTGCCTAGGAGTTCAGCAAGATTTTATAGAAATATGGATTGCTAAATTAAACATGGCAGCACAGAAAATGAGAGCGGTCACCTGAAATCAGCTCCCCACAGTTTAACAGGCAAACCACAATGACACATTACCAAAGCTCACAAAGTGTATGGAACTTTGCCCATTCGTCAAATGTTTATATTTGTCCCTAAAGAAATCTTTTGGAGAGCCAGATATTGGGATGCTTTAAAGCTTTCTGCAGCTTTAAATATGGCAAAACATGTTTACTCATATTTTTTGGTCGACTACAATTTCCAGGTAACCTGGACTTTTTTCTTTTAACTATTTTTTAATTAAGTATTTACATATACATTTATATTACACACACACACACACACACACACACACACACACACACACATATATATATATATATTAAACTACCTACAGCAAGAACCACGAAACAATCAAGAATTATATAAATGTTACATTCATAGTGTTTTGGCTATTTGTATTTTGCAGCCTTGTAGAAAACATCTTTGCTATCTTAGTGAGTCTAAAATTCTGAATGTAAATCAATATCTATTATATCTCATCATTATCAACTTAAAACATCTATCTAAACCTAGAAACATCTTAACCCTTAAACAACTAAGCTTAATTGTAAAACTAAACTATCTGCTCTTCAACCCCATCAGAGACTTGAGAAGGAATAAAACTAATTACATCAGTATACAGAGAGTGCAGGTTAGCAGCTTCCAAAGTGAAAAAAAAATGACAGAAACAGTTTGCTGCCTGAACAGTCACCCAAAACTCTAGGTGTAACAGATAGATATGACTCTATAGATAGATACGTCAGATAGATAGTCAGATAAGGTCTTGAAAAACCTCAGAGACCTATACAATATGGCATTTAAAGATGATGTTAATATTTTAAAGATTCTTTCACAGTAAGATAGGTTAACTCCTGGAAATACCCAGCCGACCTCAAAGAGGATGATGAGCATCAAAGAACCTCCTTATGAAGGTTCAAATGTGGCAAACAAGTCACTGGGGAAAATATCTTCATTTCTACCACAGACAGAATTCTGCCTAAAAATTGGGCAAGCTTGGATGCAGAAAGAGTCAACGGCCAAAGTCTGCCAAGACAGGGTAAGCAGTCCTCAATAGTTCCTGCCTCACAAATATGTCTGTCAGATATATTGGGCCAGGAGACTGAAGATGATGCTCCAATGTTATAGAGAGTTTTTGGGTGACTGTTCAGGCAGCAAACTGGACTTTTTATTCTGCAGTTAAATTTTCAATTGTCATCCTCTTCCATTGATAAGACTTTGGTGAACAAGTATATTACATATCAACTCCTTTAATTTTAGAGAGTAATAAAGTCACTGAAGGCGTCTCACTTACAGCAAGGTCAAAGCTTTGATGGGGAAGAACTGGCCCTGCCAGCCACAACGTGATGACAGTAAAGCAAATAAATGCTTCTCCCAGCCCCAGATGAAATAAAACCTTTTGACTGCTGATCTCATTGGCCTTGGTATACCAAATGTAGAAGGATAGACAATATAAAATAAAAATGCTAATAGTCAATAACAAGCAGACTCTCACAAACATGTTAATACCTTGTTCAGAACTAGTGAGCCCATACCAGGTGTGGTAGTGCACACCTTTAATCCCAAGACTCAGAGGCAGAGGCAGGCAGATCACTGTGAGGTTGAGGCTAGTCTGATTTACATAGATAGTTCCAGGCCAGCCAGCACTGCACAGTGAGATCCTGTCTCAGAAAAAAAAAAAAAAAAACATAAACTATTGAGCCCCTTACTAACCCTTCTCTTAATCACTGTAGGCTAACTCTTTGGAGACTCAAAATAGATAAATCATCACCATTAGCTACAGTGCTCCCAGAGATGGACAATATTCTGTTTCCTCTTAATCCACTGTCTAACCTGCAGTTATGAACCATATGTGGCCAATGGGTGCTATGAATGCATCCCAACACAAAGCCATAAATATATTTAAAACACAAGATTCTTCATTAATTTTTATAACTCAATTGTATGGGTCTTGAGGGTGAACTTTGTAGACAGCAGGGTCATGCTGCAAGGACAAAAGATAGGACATCCTTGAATGATTATTAATGTAAACATCAAAAGGGAGAGGAGTTCCAGTGTTTGAAGACCTGTGTGTACAAAACATCAGGTAGCTCCAACTCCAATAGAGCAGCTTTGCTCGCATAAAAATAAACTATTGCTTCATTCACTCTGTAGCTTTTTTTAGTTTTCTACCATGTGAGTTCCAGAGATTAAATTCAGGTCATTAGGCTTGGTAGCAAATGACCTTTTACCAGCAGAGCCACCTCTCCAGCCCAAAACGAGGCATTGCTTGAGAAGATACATATGATGTAATCCATGAAGCGCTGCAGACGATTAACTTAAACATGAGACCCTTCCAATTAGACAACCTACCTTAGCTCAGATCATAGTTCTTAAGAAAGAATGGAAGAAACAAGATCCAGAAAGTGCAAGCATTGGTCCTGTGGTCTTTTCCCTGCTAAATCCTCAGCTAGGTATTCTTAATGAGCCTCACAGCAAACCTTTAGATGTGCAGTGGCAATCCAAGGTAAGATGAAGAGAGCACAAAGCCAAGAAGAAAGTACTAGAGAAATGGCTCTCCTGTCGTCACCACCACCATGACTGCCACAACTGCAGTCTACGTTTTCACCACCACCTCTCATTTTCATATTTCAATAGTCTTCTGGGTGGTTTTCTTAATCAGTGCACCATTACCTATGTCACATCCAGGGTGATAATTTGAAAGTATAATCAAGTGTCAATGAGATGGCTTAGCATGTCAGAGTTCTTACCACAGAAGTCTGACCACATGAGTTCAGTTCCTGGGTCTCACTTGGTGATACCAACCCCAGAAAGTCATGCTCTGCCTTCCTCCTGTGTCATAGTATGCACAGGATTACACACATACACACACACACAACACAGACACACACACACACACACACACACACAAATTTAAATAAGTCTTCAAAATGTAAATCTGATCACCCTTTCCCACTTATAAATCCTACAATGCTGGAAAAGTTTACTATGCCTCAGTTCTCCATTTGAAAAATAAAGATGTAGTTTCTATAATATACAGAACTTGGAACATTAGGAAACACAAGGAAAGCTTAGATTAGTATCATTTCGCCACCCACCCACATCCCTGCTTTAAAGGCATATGAGTGGTTTCCTTGACTCGGCAGTTAGATCACAGCTTCACTGTGACCTATACACATGTCTATCTCTGATCACACTCGACTTCTGAAAAAGTGCCTCCTCCTCCCTACCTCAAGGTTCTCCTTGGCCTCATCTCTCCTCCCCTACACTTTATAGGTTGAATTCCATCATCTTATAGGTCTTCGCTTAAGTGACACTTCCCTAGGAGCACTGCCTCTCATATTCCATCCACTTTGTGTAACCCATTATACTGCCTGGCAGCCACCTGTTCTGAGTGAGAATAATACCACTGCAATGGGGTGTTTGTTTAATATTTGTCTCTGACATTATAATCTAAATTCTCAGAGTCTTGTCTTTTCATTTTCTTTATAAACATGACTACTACTAATACTAATACTAATATTAATACTAATACTACTACGATTTTATTGCTTGAGTACATAGACATGTTTATGCCACTAGGGTAGAGGCTGTGAATTAATTATGTTTCTGACAGATGATCATGATCTTGATAGTATTCTGTTAATCAGTGAATTTGTCTATCAGAATCAGATGGAATTTAGTACCCTTATCCTTTTTGTTTCCTTCAAGATGCCTACAAACAGCAACTATTTCCTTAGTTAAATAGCAATGATATTTAGGAAAACTTTAGTAAGTCCTTTATACTTGTGGTTTTCCATGGTTTGATTACCCACCACAATAGATGCTGTTGTGACACCATGTGAACTTGTAAAGAGCACACTGAGTTGATGAAGTCAGACCCTTCTCCACCAGTGTGATGCCCCACACAAGCAGATAGCAACTTCAAGTAGCAGCAAAGGGACAGTTGACAAGAGTAGGCCTTTTCCAGGAGCACGTCTGTGCTCCATCACAGCAGTAGTCCTGCAGCCAAATTTGTTTATCATTTTCTCCAAAGTGCCTATTACATCACCTAACACAAAACAGTGCTCAGTGAACAGATATTAACTGGGGTCGCCCCCACCCCTTTCACCCTTCATCTTTCTCTAACACTTTCTGTGAAGTGGAGGGAAGCAAATCGTAAACTACAAAAATGTGAACTCTGTAGTGCCTTGCATCTTCCCACTCGTGCTTTTCCTCTTCTTATGCTTCCTACCTCTTCTTTTCTCTTATCCCTTGCAGCTGTCCATTCATTGCCCTGTCTTATAAAGTTGCTTCCCTCCTCCATGTTCTTCCAGCTGGCCACCACGCAATCATTCTGAGACTTCGCTCCTAACCACAAACTGCCTTGCTAAAAAGCACTGTTTACATTCTAACTGACTCTATGGCCAGAATGGAGTGGGCATTGGAATTCTCACAGGGAGCAAAATCATACTATCTCCAAAGAAAAATAAATAGTTCCATCATCCAAGATGTTTGGTTTTTTTTTTTTTTTTTTTTTTTTTCCCGGCTACATGACTACCACTTGGCCCACCTCCCAAATGACATGTCACACTATTAATAAACACAACCCTTATTTAGGACTACAGAAATAAACAGGGTTATAGCACAAGCAGAAGTAGCCGAGAATGTCTGGATAGAAAGAACACAGTATTTAAAATCTAATAAGTGGGTTTGACACAGCAGAACAATCTAATTAGCTATATGACCTTGCACAAAGTCACTGAACCTTGCTGCGCTTCAGTTTCCTCACCAATTACAAGCAGACGATCAAACCCATGTAATGAGGTTGTTAGGATCAAATGAAGTATATGTTAAAGCATTGTGTAAATTGCAAAATGTTCTGCACAAATATTTTGTTTAGTACTCAAGATCTACTATTCCAATTAATTCTCCCTGTAAGTCTTACTGATAACATTTGATTTTTAAAAAGCTGAAAATAACGTTCCTTGCCAGGAACGGCTACAAACTTTGGTGAGGTACTATATGTCCATTTACCCTGGAAAATTAACTGTTTAATAACGATCTAACAGCTTGCACTTGGCATTTTGTTTCTACATTGTATTCGCTTTATTTGAAAATGGCTTGTAATATGCATAATCTGAGCAGTTGAATATGGTAACTTTGCTCTCCCACACTTTCCTACAAATGATTCTTTCAAAATGTAACCACATTTCTCTAACAGTATCATAATTAACACATGTATATCATTTTTAAGTTCTTTATCAGTTTTCTGAAAGACAGTCTCATTGTCCTGGACATCACCATGCAGTCCATACCGTCCTCAGACTTGCAATCCTCCTGCTTCAACTTCCAAAGTGGTAGAATTACATAAAGACATATGCCACCACATTTGAATGTTGGTATATAATTGTGTGTGTGTGTGTGTGTGTGTGTATGTGTGTGTGTGTTGAGCGTTATCGCATACAGAGCAAGGAAGACTCTTTTGATCTTGCTATAGAAAAGACTCCCACTACAGAAAAGTACTGTTAACACTCTAGAGGCCCACTCTATTTCTTAAATACAAATTAATTCTCCTAAATATGTAGTTCCTCTAGGCACATTTCAGCTACCAATCAAAATAATTGGTCATAGTTCCAACTCTAATAAAGGTGGAACAAAACAAATTTTGAAACATAAATTTCATAAATTTGCATAAGATTACAATTCTGCTGATACTTTTAAATTCTTCTTTATATTAGTGATTCTCATACCTTTGGTCAACCATCTCCACTGACTAGAAAGTCAATTTTCACATACTATAATAACCTTGTATTCTTAATCTCTCAAGAATATAAATGTAGTATTATAACCACTAAATTTCACAGTAAAATTTGTATCTATTTGAATTCTAAAGATCATGTTATTTTAAAAGTATATGACTAATTACTGTGTGTATTATTATCTTTACCATTTATGTAGCTACTAACCACCAATGGGGCTTTTATTAACCTATGAGCAATAAACACAAAAATACTGTTTCTTAGTTCTATTAAAAAAATTATTTAAAAATCATATCATATATGAAACTTCATTTTGAACCACATATTTGTTCTTTGTACACATTCTTTGACAATCCAAACACTAAATTTATTGTAAGAACATTACAGCTATTACTGTTGAACTATTGGAGACCAATTGTTTTCATTGATTACCCTTTTGAATGACTTGATAGTTTAATCATTACTACAAGTTTAAAACATTGTTACATGCTCTTAAATTATTTAATATTAAATGGAGTGCATTGTGTTTTTTTAACCAGTGTTTGCTGTGCTGTTATATCTTAGGAACTATGATTTGGCAATAATATAAAAAATCAGAATATCAAACCATGTTATAAGAGAATTCTACGACAGCACCCAAGAGATTATTGGGGGCAGAAGAGATGGTTCAGCAGTTGAGAGGACTTGATACTCTTCCAGGTTCATTCCCCAATCCCGACACAGTGGCTCACAACCACCTGTAACTTCAGTTCCAGGGAATCTCACACCCTCTTCTGGCCAGTGTGGACACCAGGCACACACGAGGTGCACCGACATTCATGCAGGCAAAACACTCATAACAAATAAAATCATTTTTAAGAGATTATATCACACTAATTTTAAATTTTACCTTATAACCTATAGTCTTCCGATAATAAAGAATCTCCTTTTCCAGGAGCTCAAATAAGCGTGGTGGAAAAAACTGGAAATCCTGAACATTTGGCTGTTTCGGAGGCCGAGGAGCCTGTGAGGGAAAAATACATTACATACATACTTGTTTTCATGAAGCACAAATCTAATATAAGTAACTCTGGTAATTTTTTTTTTTACATTAGAAAAAATAAATACAACAGAATCCCTTCATATGACTGGCCCACATCAAGTGCTGAATGTACTGCTATATTTTAGAAACTATGGTTTTGTAACAAGAACATCTGAATCACAAACCGTGATATAAGAGAATTCCAGAACAGCGCAAAAAAAGCAGCCCTGTGCAGTTTTACCTTTGGAATCTTTGGCTCACTGACTCGCAAAGCCTCTCTAAAATAGGCGTCCACTGCGTAGTTGGCCTTGCGTTCTCGTTTAGGAGGTTCAATCCATTCCACTATACCAAGCTACACACAACAAGCAAGAACAAGAGGTTTCATTACTCCAGGCTATTTTCTCAGCACCACATGCAGTAAGGCAGTAATTAGAGGCAATTAAAACCCACTTCATAAATCCTACTTCTACCAGCAAAGTTCTAAAACTCTGCTGTAAATCAAGTTTAGGAGCAAAGATGAGGTTCTTTTGCATTTTTGAAAATAATTTTAAAATTATTCCCCCTTAATTGAGAATAATCTGAACAATCTGCTTAGTATCTGACGCCAATTTAAGCAAATAAGTAGTGACTCTCATAAAAGGAAAGAAAGTGTTGATTCTGTGCATGTTAAACATCCAATAATAGTTCAGGAAGGCAACAAGAAGCAGCATGACAGACACATACATCTTCAAATCAAGAAAAATGATCAGAAGGAACTTTTTAGGAAGGTAAACTGCGGTGGAATCAGGAAAAGCCACTGGAATCAAAAAGATTCAGACTTGAATCTGAATCCTAGCATTTCACTGGTCATATACCTTTGAGGATTATTTCTGCTTTCCACAAAAATGAGAATACTTAATACTTACCTGTAGGATTAAATATGACCACAAAAGATCTGGGAATCTAGCTCAGAAGTACTGTGTATGGATTAACTTGTGCAAGGCCCTGGGTTGGAGCCGCAACACCAAACACACTCACTTATATCTGAAGGTATTAGCTAACTGTCCAACAGTTAAATGTCAGGTATTATAGCTGGAGATTGTATTATTATTGACTTGTGGCATTACAAAATTACCCCACTATCAGCTAGGAAATGCATTTAAATAGTCCACAAACCAAACTGCCAACACAAAGTTCTGGAGTCCAAGGGAAAGTTTTCCTATCCTCTGGTTTCTTTTTTTTTTTTTTTTTTTTTTTTTTTTCTCAAGTTCACAATTTTTAGCTTAGTGACTTTTAATAAAATGGCCCATAGGGGCATTAATCTATCATTTATCTTTAATCTATCATTAATTTATCATTAATCCATCTGTTATCTTAAGGTTGATTTTAATATGGCATCCTAGGAAAAGAGTGGAGGGCAAGGCTGCATGTGACTCTGTGTTAGAACAATTGCTTAGCATGCACAAGGCCCTTTGTTAAATCCCTAAAACCACTTAAGAAAACTATGGATAATAAGCTAAGAGTATGATTAGTGATCTACAAGTTCTTACAATGTTGAGAAAAGTAAATCCCATATGAAGGCTTATAAGTCAAAGTCTATGTACTAGCCAAGAATAGTTTGCTGTTGACTCGTAAGATTCAAACCCATGTGCAAAATTACAAGAAACAACACCATTATGCAATATGATTGAACATGGCTGCGGGTGTAGCTCAGTTGTAGACTGTTTGCCTAGAATACACAAGGGCGAGATGGCAAACAGTGAAAGGAACAACCCTAAGAGAGGTAGGATTCCCAGCACTTCAGAATTCAAGCACAAGCTGTCATCTGATGTAGAAGCTGTAAATAGGATTTCTTTTTGTAAGCACACTTATTTATCTATTTGTTTGTGCGCACATGTGTGTATGTGTGCATGCATGTTCATGCCATGTCGCACCTGTGAAGATCAGAGAACAACTTTTAGGAGTCGGTTCTCTCCACCATACGGATCCATACGGATGCCAAGGATTGAACTCAGGTTGTCAGGCTTTCACTGAGCCATCTTGCTCACCCTATAAAGTGAGATTTCTTAATTACAAGGAAAGTTAGAGTAAATGGCTTTTAATGTCTTCTAACTCTAAGAAGTTATAAGAAAGCATAATGTGGTGCTTCAAAAGTAAATATCTGCGTCTATGGCTAGAGATGTGCATCAGTGGTAGATAACTTGCCTAGCATGTAAGAAGCCCGGGGTTCAACAGCACATGAAGGAAGGAAAGAACAGTGGGGGGGGGGAGTGAAGGAGTACAGGAAGAAGAGAGATGAATTGTGCTTTTTATACCAAATGAGCCAGTGTGTTAGGTGACAGTGATGGAGGGCAGCTAGATTTTATACATAGCTCAATAGACAGCAACAGAGGATTCCCCAAAGGAAGCTGGCTATCTAGGTTAGCCCAATCGAGAAACCCTATCTCAATATCTAAGGCAGACACCTACCAAGGAAGACATCAGATATCAACCTCTGGCCTCCATACACATGTGAACATCCATGTGCTCTGACATTAATGTGAACAGACATACACATGCACACTAGCAAAAAAATATAAATAATGCATAATTTAATCTTTCTAAACTGAAGTAAAAATTTATACTTGAAACTAACTTTTTAAAAGGAGTATATTTGGCCATCGAATCTGTATTTTTTTTTTTTTTTGAAAGTCTGGATGTTGAAATTTGAAATTAAGTGTTAAAGGCCAATTCTTGAACTTTCAAAAACAGATTAACTTATACTGAATTGGCTTGTTTTAGATGAAAGTATATTAATACTGACTTTTTCAAGTTAACTTATTGAGGATTAATGTCAGCTACCATGATTTAATTATGAGGCATGCTAGTAGAGTAATGTAACTGATTCAAAATAATCAGATGTGAAAATCTACCTTAGCGTATAGTTTCTAAGATTTATGGACAGTATACCTTAAGACTTGCAATTCTCTTCAGAAACAATGTGAACCTAATTTATGATCCTATCTAGAAAACATAAATGCACAGAAATAAGATATAATCACAACTTAGGATACTCAAAAAGTCTGATTTTGGATATTAATATTAATGTTAGACCTTTGATTATAAAAATCACCATAATATATCTTATCTGTAAATGATAATGTTTGCTAAAAATTAAAGCATGGGAAACACTATTATATTAAACATACACAAATATTTTACTGGCACTAATCTTATTCTAAAACTGTGAGTGGAGCTAGGGATGTAATTCAGCAATATAGGATGTCCTGAACATGGCAAGTCCCAGAACTTTAAAAAAAGAAAGAAAGAAAGAAATTCCAATGATACTTGGGTTCTGTTAATATTTTTTCTACTTTATAAAACACTCTTAGTACCAATAACCCATAGAAATAATTGGAGAATAAATAAAATTCATATCATATAATTAGATCTAAAAAACATATTAGGCAAGCAATTTCCACCCTGTGCAGAAAGGCCATCACCTCCATCTAAGCAGGATAAAGCACAAAGCAGTGTAAGTTAAAATTGCAAATAAAACAGACAAATATAAGTCAAGAAACAAAACCTATCACAGGCAAACGACAGCAAGAAAGTGTTGTCAGTATAACAGGTGCGATGCAATTTAAAATGGTTCAGCTCTCATTTTTCAATAAAACGAAGATCTAAAAAATAGTTTTATTTTAGTAAAACATCATTTCTATCAGTTCAAAACTGTGTTTTATGGAACAATTTAAGCAACAACAATAATAAAGCCCTCATAGGTCAAAAATAAACAGACATGAGTCTATAGCTATATAAATAAACAAGGGCAGAAATAATTGACAGAGTATAGTTAGCTTATTACAGAAATTCCCAAGTAAGAAATAGAGATAGAATGAGAAAATTGCCCTCCAGCAAACATCATAACAATGACTCCCCCAACAGATGCTAAGATCATCATGTACAAGCTTGAAAACATCCTTCCCCAGATAGTTATCAGTTACACAAGCAAAAATACTAAATTTGTAGGAAAGAAACAATGCAAATGCCATCCCCATCTACTACTAAGGGAAGAAGGGTAACATTACCCATAAAATGATAGGCTAATATCACTGAATCTGTGATAATATGTACAAGACTCAACATCCCTTCTGGGCTATTCTTGCCAAAAATGCATCATCTCAGTAAAATTATTTTTAAAACTGTCCAAAAAACATGTTACAAATAACTGATGAATGCTTTTCCAAAGTTTCCAGGTCACAAAAAAAAAAAAAAAAAAAAAACTGGAAAACTCTCACAGTAGGAGAGACTAAGAACATACACAGAAGAAAAAAATGTAATGTAGGCTAAGAGATTGAAAAATAAACTACAAATGGGGAGAAGACATTAGCAAAAGACAAATCTGAATAAAGGGACATTATTTAAAATAAACTAAGTATTCAACTAGCAACAATACAAAACCAAAGAAAATAATTCCATTGAAAGCAATCGACAAAAGATTTAAGTCAAAGAAGACAAAGAAATAGTAGTTAAGTATATGAAAATATGTTCCACATATCATCAGGAAATTTCAGATTAAAATAAGGTGAAAACATCTTCACCTGTTAGAAATGGAGAAGAGACTAGCAGGGGACAAGTAATGTGAAGGAAGAAGTGGGGAAATGGAAAGGTCTCTGAGAGAAGGAGACAGAAAAATACAAAAGGAAGGAGGAGGGTAAAATAACAGTGAGGATGTCTGAAAAAGTCATAAGGAACCATATATTAACTATCTAACTAAAAATGCCTATAATACCTATTACACCTGTGTATTAGGTACACATAAATAGTTTAAATGAAATCTTCTCATCTCATCTGGCAATGTTCTCCCAAAGAGGGACAGACTACTTGATAAATGCCCCAACATCAGGCACAAGAATTCCTCTTTTGAGTTGTTGGTAAGAAGCACCCAAGAGATTCCCAAAACATTGCAGGGTACTGCTACTAACCTTGGTTGCCCCGCAAGACTGAAAAGTAAGTCCCTATTACTGAAGAATCCATTTACCTCAGACACAGCAGTTCCAGAGTTTAAATTTACTTGAATGCCTCCTCCTTGAAGACTAGCTTTCATGGTACCAGAAAGTGCCACACAAACTTCCAAAGGAGGGAAGCGCCAACATTCCTATGCAGCTATACTTATGAACCATATTAATGATGGGCATGGCACAATAACCCTAAGGGTGCAGCAGTGGCATGAATGCCTTGGCAGAAACCAATAGCTCTTTAAATGTACTTAAGGCCCACTTGAGAGGAGGGAAACCATGCCTGGTATTAGAAACCTAGCCAATGGCTAGTGATGCCATTGAAATGTGCAGAGAATCTGCAACAATCACGATATTAAACCAAGATAATTCCTAACTACATTCTGAATATTTATCCTTATACCCACAGATACAAGTGCAGCTATTGCCCTGCGTCGAGGCTTTGCAACAGAGACCATCACAGAAAGCCATAACCAATCAAACTGCAGAGTTTTGGAGGCCAGTCCAAACTGATATATCTACAGCACTCCTGCACCTAAGATTCAGGGATCATTGTGGAAGTAGGAGATAAAAAAAAAAAAAACTCTAAGAGCCAGAGGAACAAAAAGTTAACTGTGAGATTATGTCTCTTAGAAATGACAAAGAAGCTACACCCATGACAGCAGGAGAAACAGTCTTCCCCAGGCAAGAGTACATGGGTTGGTAATACAATACCAAATGGTCATACGTACATGTATGAAAATATACATACAAGTAACATTATACAGACTGAGCCGATTATATTTTTATATTTAAGAAATTAATTTTAAAGAGAGCAAGGTAGGGTATATTAAGGATAGAAAGGGAAGGGGAAATTATGTAATTACATTATATTCTCAAAAATTAAAACAAGAAATTACAGATTAAAATAATGAGAAGCCACCCATTAAAAGGTAAAAATCCAATATTTCAATACCACCAAATGCTGGCAAAGATGTGGACTGAGTTTTCATTCCCTGCTGGGAGAATGTAAAATGGTACAGCCACTTTAGAAAAAAAAAAAAAGTCTGGCAGTTTCTTACAAACCTAAAACTAAGTTTATCATAGGACTCAACAAGCATATTCTCTGGTATTCCCAAAGGAATCAACCCCTTATGTTTTTAAAACATCCTACATATAGATGTGTACTATAGATTTATTCATAACCACCAAAACTTAGAAACAACCAAGATACTCCTTAGTAGGCGGATGAATAAATAAACAGCAGTACATTCAGAATGTGGGCTATCTCTCAGTGCTAAAAAGAAATGGATTGCTGACACATGAAGAAAGACAGACAGAACTGAAACATATGCGACTGAATAAAGGAGGTCAATCTAAAATGACTTCATTTAATTGTATGACATTCTGAAAAAATGCAAAACTCTGGAAATAGAAAATAAAAAGATGAGTGCTTACAATAAGCTGAGAGAAAAACAGGGAAAGATGAGTAAAGCACAAAGGATTTTTAAGGCAGTGAAAATACTTGATGGTACTATACTGGTAGATGTCTTTTTGCATTTATTAAAAGCAATAGAATATGCCACCCTGAGAGAGAAAACCCAGTTGTAAATGATAGTTTGGGAGTGACAATGTGTTCATGTACATTATTGATTGTAACACATGCACCACTTTGACACAGGCTGTTGATTGTGGAAGGGATGGTATATGTCAGAGGCAAGGGGTATATGCTCTTTCCATTTGGTTTTATTGGGAACCTAAAATTCCTCTTTAAAATAAAATCTAGCTTGTTTTTTGTTTCATTTTGATTTGGTTTGGTTTTGGGTTTCTGGGACAGGATCTCTTTATTCTGTAGCCTTGGCTGCCTTAGAACTCACTTTATAGGCCAGGCAGGCTTCACAGAGATTCTGTCCTTCCTTCTGGCCCTCTGCCCCTCTACCTCTGCCTCTGCCTCTGTGATTGAAGACAAGTTCCACCATAGCTTGCTAATGTCTAATTGGTTAGTTGGTTTGTTTGTTTGTTTGTTTGTTTGTTTGTTTTAATTATTCAATATGGAATCCTAGAGTGAAGCCCCTGAAACAGGGAAAAAAACATTAAGGGGAAAAAGCATAGTTTATTTCCTTACATTTCAATAATTAAAGTAACACATATATTGTTAACATTAAAGTGTACTCTTTTGTGACCTGACAAAGCTCTTCCTGACCATGGAAACAATATGTCAACTGCTCCGAGCTCCTACTACCTTGATCCCCTACCATGATGTACTTACTGTACCTTGCATTGTAAAACAAAATAAACAACCAGCACTTGTTTAAGTTTCTTCTTCTTTTTTCTTCTGGACATTTTATTTTTTTAATTAGGTGTGGATGGGGCAAGTACACAGGTGACAGAGGTGACAGATCCCCTGGAGCTGGAGTTCTAAGATATTGGGACATATATGCTCTTAACCCTTGAGCCATCTCTCCAGCCCCACCTAAGTTGCTTTTGTATTTTATCACAGCAACAGGAAAAGCAACCAAGACACTCTCTCTGTGTCAGGTAGGGTGCTAATTACTTTACAAATATTAACCCATTTCCTATGATAATCACTCCACCTGCCTAATACAATCTCCCTTTGGTACATGAAGAAGCTGAGTACCGAAAGGCATTTAACTAGTGATGGAGATGAGATTTCCGCTTGAGTTTTGGGTCTCAAGCACTTCTTGTACTTCCTTTCACTAACAAAAGTACACGTCTAGGTTAAGCATCCTGAGCTAAACAAAAACATCTGAAATCCAAACTGCTGCAAATTTCCAAAATTTAAGGACAGCTTTAGAATATTTTTTATTTCACATTGTCAGACCAGTAATGTCTTTGAAAATATCCCATAACCTAAAAAAAAAAAAACTCCAAAACATGAAACACTTTTGATCCAAAACTTGGAAAAGAATATTCCACTGGCAGTGACAAGAGCAAATATGATCATCATCATATTAAGGCAAGATATATTAAAGCTATCCCTTTCACTACATAAGTGTCTGCATTGTTTTAATAGATTTTACAAGGAAAAATGAAAATTTGACAGTCTAATGGAGGCAGGTATAGAGTTACCTTTTGTTTTTCTCTATAATCTTCCCCTTCAAACTTGTACAAACTTTGTTCAAGGTCCATTCTAAAGTTTCTTAGAGACGACTCTCCCATTTTCTGCATGCGTTCATTCATCTCTGCAGTCTAAAGTTGAATATATTGAAATGAGAAAATTATCAATGAAAATATGTTGAAAAATGTGAATTCTCTGTTTTTCTGGAATCCAGGTTTCATATGAACGTCTACTCTGCTAAGTTTCAAGGGACGAATGCAATACTAGTGGCCTGAGAGACAGTGCTAAAGGATTTGAGTTCAATTCCCAGTGCCCACAAGGTGGCGCACAATCACTCCTAACTCCAGTTCACACTTATTTGACATCTTCTGTCCTCCAGGGACAGCAGGCATGCACATGGTGTGCAAGCATACATGCAAGAAAACACCCATATACATAAAATAAAATAAAATAAAATAAAATAAAATAAAATAAAATAAAATAAAAATTTAAAAACTAAGGCAGTGCTGAAAGAAGATAAGGAGAGAACATACTTTTCTTGGCATAATGGTAAAGTCTCTGGTAGAGTATTTGCATACAACATGCAAGGCCATGCATTCTATCTCCAGTCATACACACACACACACACACACACACACACACTCCTAAAATTTTAACTTGTCTTGAGTATTTGAGAAAAGTAAATGTTTCATTTACAAATATTTTCACTCAGTGCTTCTTTATCACTGAAGATGTAGCCATATCATAATTTCCATGATATTTTTTTTCTTTAAAGGGATTTATTGTTGTTTTCTAATACTGGGATTTGAACCCAAGTCCTCACACATACTAGGTGAGCACTCTACCACTAAGTTATACCCATCCCCTACACTGTATAATATTAATGAGAGAAATAGGTAGTGCTATCATAAAGGCAAGGTTTAAACAGCTTTTACATATTGATATAAAACAAAGTAACACAACATTGTTGTATGACCTGTGAAACAAAAGCATTTTGAGAATCAAGTTGAACCTTTACAAAATATTTATTTACTTCCTTTTTTGTTAGTGTTTTATTCCCTAAGGTTCATGAGCTACAAGTTTGGTACCCACTGTAATGGTAATGAATTGGTGAAATGTCACAGAGATATTGATTATATCTTTAAAAGAGATGGGCAGATGGGGAGCTGGAGAGATGGCTCAGAGGTTGAGAGCACTGTCTGTTCTTTCAAAGGTCCTGAGTTCAATTCCCAGCAACCACCTGGTGGCTCATAACCATCTATAATGAGATCTGGTGCCTTCTTCTGACCTAGTGGCACATATGCAGGCAGAAAACTGCATAAATAATAAATAAATAATTCTAAAAAGAGAGAAAAAAAGGTAATTAAGGTTTTTCCCTCAGGAGTAACTTAGGCTTGCTCTTTAGCTCTTGTGAGACTGGATTAATTACCATGACAGTGGGCTGTTATAAAACCAGGAAAGCTTCTTCTGCAGTTCTCTTGTTTTAATTCTCTTGTGCACGCATGCCCCCACCATATAATGCTATCCTTCATAAGGCCCTCACTGAAAGCCAAAGCTAGCACCAGACTCTTGAACTTCTAACATCTTTTCCCCTTTTAGGTATTTCAGGTATTTTGTTATAGAAATAGAAAGATCAAAAGAAC